>NC_056739.1:639669531-639819531 GCF_019279795.1 Protopterus annectens | reverse complement strand
GTAATTTAATAAAATATTGTTAAGCGCTTTCATCAACTAGTATGACTTCTTCAGAACAAAAAACAGTCAAAAGGACAAGTTTAAATACGCAATACCAATTAGCCATAGGTTCAAATCTGCCCAGTGCTTTCAATGAGAATTAGTTACTCATGAATATATAAACAGTCAAGGCTAAGGGCCAGCTTCGAGAAAAATTGCACAGTACACTAAGGATAATCACAAGGCTTTCTTTAGTTATGTTAGGAACCTGGGTGGTAATTCCCAGATATGCTCAGAATTAGTCCAAAATGACAAAGTATACACTGAACCCACAGACATTGCCAACATCCTAGCTGACAGGTTCAGCGCAAACCCCCCCCCACCAATAGGGCAACTATCTATCCCAGCAGAGTGCTGCCCCCTGACATCTCAGATGCTCAGGTAAGAGCCGCCCTCTCCAAAGCAAAAAACACAGCATCAATGGGACCAGACAGTGTTCCGGGCTGCGTCCTACATGAACTCCAAGAAGAGCTAAACCCAAACATAAAACTACTGTTCAATCTCAGCCTTACTACAGGATATGTGCCCAAATAGTGGTGTACAGCAACAGTGGTCCCTCTCCATAAAGGTGGTGCCTCAACGGATCCTGGAAACTATTGCCCTATAAGCCTAACTAGCTTGGTCTGCAAAGCTATGGAAAGGATCATCATGGACCTCATAAATAAAGATATTGGGGACCTACAGACACTGGATCCTACCCAGTTCGGCTTTGTTAAGGGCAGATCCTGCCTCTTAAACCTGGTCGATTTCTTTGAAACAGTCACCAAGGCCATTGACGAGGGGAAGGTGGTCCACACAGCCTACCTGGACCTTGCAAAAGCCTTCGATACAACACCCCACTCGGGCATTATAGATAAGCTCACCAGCTTAAATATAAACCCCTATGTCACTAGATGGATTGCAAACTGGCTCAAGGACAGAACCCACATGGTTAGAATTGCTGGAGCCATGTCAGACTCCAAACCAGTTACAAGTGGTGTCCCACAAGGCTCAGTCATGGGACCTCTCTTGTTCGGTATATATTTCTCGGAGGTACAGGCCAACACGGAAGGACTGTGGCTGACCAAGTTCGCAGATGACTGCAAACTGGGCACCATAATCGACTCTCCAGCCGACACAAGCATCCTCCAAAAGGGCCTCATAGAAACAGACAACTGGTGCCAGAGCCATGGCCTCAAGCTAAATGCCAAAAGTGTATAGTCATCCCCTTTGGCAAAAACAAAGTGCCCACAAATTACCACATAGGTGGTAATCCACTAAGTACAGAAGAAGTAATTAGGGACCTGGGGACCCAAGTTGATAGCAATCTCTCATTTGACAACCACGTGGCCAAAGTGGTAAGAAAAACATTTTATATAGCCCACCTAATCATGAAGGGATTCACATCTAGATCAGGGGAGGTCATCATGCCTCTTTACTCATCCCTCATCAGGCCCATAATTGAGTACAATGCCCCTTTTGGGATGTAGCTTACCAGACACCTGCAGCAACTGGAAAGACCCCAAAAGTACCTCACCAAGAGGATCAAAGGGCTCAAACAGATGCCATATGCTGCCCGGTTAAAGAAACTCCAGCTCTACTCAGTGGCATACCGCCTGTTCAGAGGCGATCTGTGCCTGACGTATAAAGCCATGTCCAACCCGAAATTAATGGACATGCTGCACCTCAGAAAATCCAAATCCCATCAAGCTACACGCTCGAGAGACTTGAACCTCAGCACTGAAATAAATAGGACATGCTGGAGGGACAGATTCATAACCCAGAGGCTCCCTTCACTCTGGAAGAAAATTCCAGTCCAGGTTAGGCAGAGTCCCTCATTGACTCTCTTCAAGAGGAGTCTTGATGAGTGGATGGGAGATCGTAGGTTTACCCCGGGTATCACTTCTGTGTCACTGTTAGACAGATGCACAGTATACTAACCTTGAAAAAGGGCATAGCAAAATAAATTTAAAATGGGTGGCGAAAGCCAAACACATTCTGGCTAGGCTTATAAATGCCCTAGGGAAGATAGCCTAGTATGAACCTATGAACCTATAAAATAGTTTTTACAAAAATAAAAACATTTACTCAACAACACATTGGCTTCAAAAAAAATTCAGCATACATCTATTGTTGCTAATAATCAACAGGAATTCGTAAAAACTCACTACTCTATTGACATATACAACAAATTAAAAACTCATTAAATATTACTTGTTTAATATACATAATCTTTTAAACTAAAAATTATAGAAATATTTGTGATGTTGTGAATATTTCCCTTTAAACTACACAAAAGTAAATGCATATAAAACATATTAAATTTCAAATTAATTTACTTTCACAAATCTTACAATATATTATACTATTAGACTAGATCTGCCTTTTCCTTTAGAATAGGCAGTATAGTTACATGTTCAATTAATCCTGGTGGAAATTCTGCAGCCAACCTTAACTGCCACAAAAGCTCCTTTTTATGTAGTGCATTTTGCCAGTCTCCACCTCTTACTTCAATAGAAGGAGGAAGCTACTACATGATAGAGCAAAATCCCAAAAAGGGAAGGCATCTCTGATCAGTATTAGCAAAAAACTACGGGCACTCATAAAATCGTTTAAGGGCAGCTTCGAGAGACAAATTGCACAGGACACTAAGGATAATCACAAGGCTTTCTTTTGTTATGTTAGGAACCTGGGTGGGAATTCCGAGATATGCTCAGAATTAGTCCAAAATGATAAAAAATACACCGAACCCACAGACATTGCCAACATCCTAGCTGACAGGTTCAGCACAAACTTCTCCCCCCCTTCCCCACCAAAAGGGTAAATATCTATCCCAGCAGAGTGCTGTCCCCCTGACATCTCAGATGCTCAGGGAAGAGCCGCCTTCTCCAAAGCAAAAAACACAGCATCAATGGGACCAGACGGTGTCCCGGGCTGCGTCCTACATGAACTCCAAGAAGAACTAAACCCAAACATAAAACTACTGTTCAATCTCAGCCTTACTACAGGATATGTACCCAAAGAGTGACATACAGCAACTGTGGTCCCTCTCCACAAAGGTGGTGCCTCAACGGATCCTGCAAACTATCGCTCCATAAGCCTGACTAGCTTGGTCTGCAAAGCTATGGAAAGGATCATCATGGACCTCATAAATAAAGATATTGGGGACCTACAGACACTGGATCCTACCCAGTTTGGCTTTGCTAAGGGCAGATCCCTTCACTGATTTCTTTGAAACAGTCACCAAGGCCATTGATGAGGGGAAGGTGCTCCACACAGCCTACCTGGACCTCGCAAAAGCCTTCAATACAATACTCCACTCGGGCATTATAGATAAGCTCACCAGCTTAAATATAAACCCCTGTGTCACTAGATGGGTTGCAAACTGGCTCAAGGACAGAACCCACATGGTTAGAATTGCTGGAGCCATGTCAGACTCCAAACCAGTTACAAGTGGCATCCCACATGGCTCAGTCCTGGGACCTCCCTTGTTCGGTATATATTTCTCAGAGGTACAGGCCTACATGGAAGGACTGTGGCTGACCAAGTTCGCAGATGACTGCAAACTGGGCACCATAATCGATCCTCCAGCCGACACAAGCATCCTCCAAAAGGGCCTCATAGAAACAGACAACTGGTGCCAGAGCCATGGCCTCAAGCTAAACGCCAAAAAGTGTATAGTTATCCCCTTCGGCAAAAACAAAGTGCCCACAAATTACCACATAGATGGTAATCCATTAAGTATGGAAGAAGTAATTAGGGACCTGGGGACCCAAGTTGATAGCAATCTCTCATTCGACAACTACGTGGCCAAAGTGGTTAGAAAATCATTTTATATAGCCCACCTAATCATGAAGGGATTCACATCTAGATCAGGGGAGGTCATCGTGCCTCTTTACTCATCCCTCATCAGGCCCACAATTGAGTACATTGCCCCTTTTGGGATGTACCTTACTAGACACCTGCAGAACCTGGAAAGACCCCAAAAGTACCTCACCAAGAGGATCAAAGGGCTCAAACAGATTCCATATGCTGCCCGGTTAAAGAAACTCCAGCTCTACTCAGTGGCATACCACCTGCTCAGAGGCAATCTGTGCCTGACGTATAAAACCATGTCCAACCCGGAATTAATGGACATGCTGCACCTCAGAAAATCCAAATCCCATTGAGCTACGCACTCGATATACTTGAACCTCAGCACTGAAATAAATAGGACATGCTGGAGGGACAGATTCATAACCCAGAGGCTCCCTTCACTCTGGAAGAAAATCCCAGTCCAGGTTAGGCAGAGTCCCTCATTGACTCTCTTCAAGAGGAATCTTGATGAGTGGATGGGAGATCGTATATTTACTCCGGGTATAACTTCTGTGTCACTGTTAGACAGATGCACAGTATACTAACCTCAAAAAAGGGCATAGCAAAATTCATTTTAAAATGGGTAGCTAAAGCCAAACACACTCTGACTAGGCTTGTAAATGCCCTAGGGCAGATAGTCTAGTATGAACCTATGAACCTATGAACCTAAATACAAAGTCAAGGATAGCAAACTTGAATCCTACAAAATTGTTGCATGAAATACTATGCTTATATAGAGCATTAGTATCATTTTTATTTTTAATGTCATATAGGTGTTCGTATATCCTGGTCTTAAACAATCTCTCCATCTTACCCACATAAAACGAAGAACAGGTATTACACTTGGCTATATATACCAATTTGCTAGAAGAACAGTTACCGCTTTTTAAGAAAACATACATTTTGTTCTGATTATCAATGGTAATAGAACTGCCTTCTAATATGTAGGAACAATAAGAACACCTACCACAGGGTTTACTTCCACCCTTTCTAACTTGCATACTTGTTGGACTGCTGCCCCTCTCTAGCAATAATTTTAAATTGGGTCCCACTTTTGTAGAAAATATAGGTGTATCACCCAGTATTCGAAATACCTCACTGTTAGTTTTAAAGATGTCCCAGTTTTTTGTTAATATTTCCTTGATCTGGGAGTATAAGGGGCTGTACTGTATTCCACAAGCTTGTTGAAAATCAGTTTGGTTCTGGACTTTTGAACCCTTCACTAAATTGTCAATATGGTCACCACCACCACCCAATAAAGTCATATATATATATTACCCCATTTATCAAGAACATCTGAAAGTATTGGGTCAATGAAATAGCCAGGGTAACCTCTCTGTATCAACATATCCCTTAAATATTCAAACTCTTTAATCACATCACTTCTCAACGATGTCATCCTGGCTATTCTGATATCCTGACGCTTAATAATACTTTTTTTTCTGGAAAATAGGGTGATGGCTATTGAAATGTAGATAGCTGTTACAAAAGGCATTCTTACAGTAGATTTTGGAAATATATCTATCCTGGGCTTTAATTACCCTAGTATCCAAAAAATTGATCTCTTGTTCATGAAACTGGAAAATGAATTTCAGAAAATCAGTAGTTTCATTTAGATACTAGATAAAAACAGGTATTTGATCTGATCCCCCTTTACACAATATAAAAATATCATCCAAAAATCTACCGTAGAATATATCGTTCGATAGAAAAAACTTACTTTGAAAGACATGTTTGGTTTCCCACCCCAAAAGAACCAAATTTGCATACAAGGGAGCGCAAGCTGCTCCCATGGCAACTCCTTTTAATTGTTGAAAGTATTCCCCCTCAAAGTATATATAGTTGTTTTCTAATATGAGATTCATGAGTTCACATGTCAACAGAATTTCATCTGTAGTAAAGGATGAATGGGTAAAAAGTATCACTTCAAAAAAACCACAGCCCTTCTTGTTTAGGAATACATAAAAATAGGTCCTGAACATCTATAGTTAAAAATAGGCATTCAGGAACCCACAATTCTTTCTTTATTTGTCCTAAAAAATCCCATGAATCCTTTAGTAAGTGAGGAAATTTGTTAGTAATATGTTTTAATTTTTTATCAATATATGCTGCCAAGTTATGTGTTTTGGAGTCCGCAGCTGCTACAATAGGCCTAAAAGGTGGATTTTCCAGGTTCTCATGTATCTTAGGTATTCCAAAAATAACCGGAATCTTGGGGTGTTTGTTCAAAAGAAAATCATAGTCATTTTTTGACATCCTCTGGTCCATTAGATATTCATACAAGTAGCTATCCAATTTGTGATATGGGATATGAATCTCATTTTTAGAACATAAAGAATAGTTGTCCACATTAAATAGAATATTTTGCATAACATTTGTGTAATCCTCTGAGTTGTACAGGATAATCCCATCACCTTTATCAGATGTCATTATACGTATTCCCTTATCTTCTCTTAAGGTCTTTATAAGATTTCTTTCCTCAAAAATTAAGTTTGAAAATGTTTTCTTCTTCTCTCCCCATGCTTTGTATATATCTTCCTTGACTAGCTTCTCATAAGCAGTAACAAGTGGATGTAAGGGGGGATTGAAAACAATACTTTTTTTAGGAACTTCTTTAAGTTCAGTTCTTGTGGTTTTATCTGAAAACATAATGTTGAAATTTAGTTTTCACAAATACAACTGTAAATCAACCATCACTGTGGCTATATCAGGTATTCTAGTTGGAATAAAGTTAAACCCCTTAGAGAATAAAGAAAAAAATTATTTTGTAATAGTAACCCCAGAATAATTATATATATTGAAACCATTTAAAGTGTATTGAATGTTATGTTTACACTTTATTGAATCTAAAGCATTTACCACCTGGAGTGGCCCTTGTACTGCTGTGTTGCCTTGTTGTAGGTTTTGTATATCCCTTGTTTGCGACTTGCTATTCTTTCTGAGCGTCTTGGGAGTGGAAAATCCTGAAAATCCCCAGATGGTTGACATTGTCTTCCCTATAGTTTTCACATTCCAAGTCAAAATTAAAGTTAGAATTAGCCTTATCCAACTCATCTGTTGGTATACGGGTTGTGGGATCATATTCACCTTCATAAAATACTAATTTATCTATAAGATACACTCTACGTTGTTTATACTGCCTATTATCTCTGTCTAATTTCTTTACTTTTTGTTAAATATATTGTCACATCTCATGTCCACTCTGTTGATGGTTCTGAAGTCATACTAGTTGATGAAAGTGCTTAACAATATTTTATTAAATTATACTGAGGACCCGCAACGTTGGTGCTTTTTTATGGTTATCTAATTTTTTCAGAGCACTATTTGCACCATTTGTTTGGACTTTTTTTTTTTTTTTCTAAAAAATAAAAAAACAAAGTCCAAACAAATGGTGTAAATAGTGCTCTGAAAAAACTAGATAACCACAAAAAAGCACCAACGTTGCGACTCTAAAGTATAATTTAATAAAATATTAAGCGCTTTCATTAACTAGTATGACTTCTTCCGAACAAAAAAACAGTCAAAAGGACAAGTTTAAATACACAATACCAATTAGCCATTGGTTCAAATCTGCCCAATGCTTTCAATGAGAATTAGTTACCCATGAATATATAAACAGTCAAGGCTAAAATAGTTTTTACAAAAATAAAAACATTTACTCAACAACACATTGGCTTCAAAAAATATTTCAGCATACATCTATTGTTGCTAATAATCAACAGGAATTCATAAAAACTCACTACTCTATTGACATATAAAACAAATTAAAAACTACTTATTAAATATTACTTGTTTAATATACATAATCTTTTAAACTAAAAAGTATAGAAATATTTGTGATGTTGTGAATATTTCCCTTTAAACTACACAAAAGTAAATGCATATAAAATATATTAAATTTCAAATTAATTTACTTTCACAAATCTTACAATATAGTATACTATTAAACTAGATCTGCTCTTTCCTTTAGAATAGGCAGTATAGTTACATGTTCATTTAATCCTGGTGGAAAATCTGCGGCCAACCTTAACTGCCACAACAGCTCCTTTTTATGTAGTGCATTTTGCCAGTCTCCACCTCTCACTTCAACAAATACAAAGTCAAGGATACCAAACTTGAATCCTACAGAATTGATGCATGAAATACTGTGCTTATATAGAGCATTAGTATCTTTTTATTTTTAATGTCATATAGGTGTTCGTATATACTGGTCTTAAACAATCTCTCCGTCTTACCCACATAGAACGAAGAACAGGTATTACACTTGGCTATATATACCAATTTTCTAGAAGAACATTTACCACTTTTTAAGAAAACATAACTTTTGTTCTGATTATCAGTGGTAATAGAACTGCCTTGTAATATGTAGGAACAATAAGAACACCTACCACAGGGTTTACTTCCACCCTTTCTAACTTGCATACTTGTTGAACTGTTGTCCCTCTCTAGCAATAATTTTAAATTGGGTCCACTTTTGTAGAAAATATAGGTTTATCACCCAATATTCGAAATACCTCACTGTTAGTTTTAAGGATGTTCCACTTTTTTGTTAATATTCCCTTGATCTGGGAGTATAAGGGGCTGTACTGTATTACACAAGCTTGTTGAAAATCCGTTTGGTTCTGGACTTCTGAACCCTTCACTAAACTGTCAATATGGTCACCACCACCACCCAATAAAGGCATATATATATTACCCCATTTATCAAGAACATCTGAAAGTATTGGGTCTATGAAATAGCCGGGGTAACCTCTCTCTATAAAAATATCCCTTAAATATTCAAACTCTTTAATCACATCACTTCTCAACGATGTCATCCTGGCTATTCTGATAGCCTGACCCTTAATAATACTTTTTTTCTGGAAAATAGGGTGATGGCTATTGAAATGTAGATAGCTGTTACAAAAGGTATTCTTATGGTAGATTTTGGAAATATGTCTATCCTGGGCTTTAATTATCCTAGTATCCAAAAAAATTGATCTCTTGTTCATGAAACTGGAAAGTGAATTTCAAAAAATCAGTAGTTTCATTTAGATACTGGATTAAAACAGGTATTTGATCTGATCCCCCTTTCCACAATATAAAAATATCATCCAAAAATCTACTGTAGAATATAACGTTCGATAGAAAAAACTTACTTTGAAAGACATGTTTGGTTTCCCACCCCAAAAGAACCAAATTTGCATACAAGGGAGTGCAAGCTGCTCCCATGGCAACTCCTTTTAATTGTTGAAAGTATTCCCCCTCAAAGTATATATAGTTGTTTTCTAATATGAGATTCATGAGTTCACATGTCAACAGAATTTCATCTGTAGTAAAGGATGAATGGGTAAAAAGTACCTCTTCAAAAAAACACAGCCCTTCTTGTTTAGGAATACATGAAAATAGGTCCTGAACATCTATAGTTAAAAAATAGGCATTCGGGAACCCACAATTCTTTCTTTATTTGTCCTAAAAAATCCCATGAATCCTTTAGTAAGCAGGGAAATTTGTTAGTAATATGTTTTCATTTTTTATCAATATATACTGCCAAGTTATGTGTTTTGGAGCCTGCAGCTGCTACAATAGGCCTAAAAGGTGGATTTTCCAGCTTCTTATGTATCTTAGGTATTCCGAAAAGAACCAGAATCTTGGGGTGTTTGTTCAAAGAAAATCATAGTCATTTTTTGATATCCTCTGGTCCATTAGATATTCATACAAGTAGCTATCAAATCTGTGATATGAGACATGAATGTCATTTTTAGAGCATAAAGAATAGTAGTCCACATTAAATAGAATATTGTGCATAACATTTGTGTAATCCTCTGAGTTGTACAGGATAATCCCACCACCTTTATCAGGTGTCATTATACGTATTCCCTTATCTTCCCTTAACGTCTTTATAAGATTTCTTTCCTCAAAAATTAAGTTTGAAAATGTTTTCTTCTTCTCTCCCCATGCTTTGTATATATCTTCCTTGACTAGCTTCTCATAAGCAGTAACAAGTGGATGTAAGGGGGGATTGAAAACAGTACTTTTTTTAGGAACTTCTTTAAGTTCAGTTCTTGTGGTTTTATCTGAAAACATAATGTTGAAATTTAGTTTTCACAAATACAACTGTAAATCAACCATCACTGTGGCTATATCAGTTATTCTAGTTGGAACAAATTTAAACCCCTTAGAGTAAAGAAAAAAATTATTTTGTAATAGTAACCCCAGAATAATTATATATATTGAAACCATTTAAAGTGTATTGAATGTTATGTTTACACTTTATTGAATCTAAAGCATCTACCACCTGGAGTGGCCCTTGTACTGCTGTGTTGCCTTGCTGTAGGTTTTGTATATCCCTTGTTTGCAACTTGCTATTCTTTCTGAGCATCTTGGGAGTGGAAAATCCTGAAAATCCCCAGATGGCTGACATTGTCTTCCCTATAGTTTTCACATTCCAAGTCAAAATTAAAGTTAGAATTAGCCTCATCCAACTCATCCGTTGGTATACGGGTTGTGGGACAATATTCACCTTCATAAAATACTAATTTATCTATAGGATACACTCTACGTTGTTTATACTGCCTATTATCTCTGTCTAATTTCTTCACTTTTTTGTTAAATATATTGTTACATCTCTTGTCCACTCTGTTGATGATTTTATAATACAAATTCTCATATTGTGTAAATAACAAATCAGTAATAATTTTTTCATTCAAATCATTCACTTCACTACAAAGCATTTTTTCCATTGTCTCATAGAAAAAAACTGTTTTACCTAATAACTCAAGTCCCTATTTATCAAACATATCAGTAAATGCTTTAATAATATCTGTGTCATAATAAATCCCTGTGGAACTACTTGCTTTTTTATACATTCATTTAAATAACAAATCTCCATCTGACACATTTTGTATTTAAATAAATTTTTTTCAAAAGTATAGATCATATCTCTCAGCGATCCATACCTAGAATGTTCAGTTTCCTTTTTCACCAAAGCACCATTACTGTTTTTAGGACTAGAAGTTGAAAATGCAAAATGCTTTTTAACTAGAGTACCAAAATGTCCAACATTGTCCTTTGAAGGTAAAATTTCTTTGCAAGTACAAGACGAGCATATTTTAGTATTAGGTTTCACATGTTCTCTTTCCCCAGTAGATTTATCTTTAGTTCAAGGTATACTGTTATTTTTAGGTATACCATTCAAGTTACAATTAACAATACGTGTCATTGTAGCTTCCTTGTAACGTGCTGGGTTCATGTTAGAATGTTCGTCTGAGGCAAGTTCAATGTCGCCCTCAAATTGGACCACACAGTTACTTTTAAGACCTTGTTTTAAACGAGGAAGACCCTGTCCACCTCTCACGTCGCCAGAATGATTAGTGTTGCAGTGAGAATGCCATTCTGTCTCCCCATGATGAACTTGCGCCGCCGCGATGACATCACCAACTTTCTTAAAGTGGCATGGCGATGTATGAGTACCGCCAATAACAGTGTTCTCATCAGTATTGGAATTGCCCCTTTTAGAGCCTTCTGAAACCACAAAACAATTATACCACAAAATAATTATAATACAAATTCTCATATTACGTAAATAACAAATCAGTAATAATTTTTTCATTCAAATCATTCACTTCACTACAAAGCCTTTTTTCCATTGTCTCATAGAAAAAAAACAGTTTTACTTAATAACTCAAGTCCCCATTTATCAAACATATCAGTAAATGCTTTAATAATATCTGTGTCATAATATTATTATTATTATGATATTATTAAAGCATTTACTGATATGTTTGATAAATGGGGACTTGAGTTATTAGGTAAAACTGTTTTTTTCTATGAGAAAAAAAGGCTTTGTAGTGAAGTGAATGATTTGAATGAAAAAATTATTAGTGATGTGTTATTTACACAATATGAAAATTTGTATTCTAAAATCATCAACAGAGTGGACAAGAGATGTGACAATATATTTAACAAAAAAGTGAAGAAATTAGACAGAGATAATAGGTAGTATAAACAACGTAGAATGTATCCTATAGATAAATTAGTATTTTATGAAGGTGAATATGGTCCCACAACCCGTATACCAATGGATGAGTTGGATAAGGCTAATTCTAACTTTAATTTTGACTTGGAATGTGAAAACTATAGGGAAGACGATGTCAACCATCTGGGGAATTTTCAGTATTTTCCACTCCAAAGACACTCAGAAAGAATAGCAAGCCACAAACAAGATATATAAAAAATCTACAGCAAGGCAATACAGCAGTACAAGGGCCACTCTAGGTGGTAGATGCTTTAGATTCAATAAAGTGTAAACATAACATTCAATACACTTTAAATGGTTTCAATAAATATAATTATTCTGGGGTTACTATTACAAAATATTTTTTTTCTTTATTCTCTAAGGGGTTTAAATTTATTCCAACTAGAATAACTGATATAGCCACAGTGAGGGTTGATTTACAGTTGTATTTGAGAAAACTAAATTTGAACATTATGTTTTCAGATAAAACCACCAGAACTGAACTTAAAGAAGTTCCTAAAAAAGTAGAGTTTTCAATCGCCCCTTACATCCACTTGTTACTGCTTATGAGAAGCTAGTCAAGGAAGATATATACAAAGAATGGGGAGAGAAGAAGAAAACATTTTCAAACTTAAATTTTGAGGAAAGAAATCTTATAAAGACCTTAAGGGAAGATAAGGAAATACGTATAATGACACCTGATAAAGGTGGTAGGATTATCCTTTACAACTCAGAGGATTACACAAATGTTATGCAAAATATTCTATTTAATGTGGACAACTATTCTTTATGTTCTAAAAATGAGATTCATATCCCATATCACAGATTGGATAGCTACTTGTATGAATATCTAATGGACCAGAGGATATCAAAAAATGACTATGATTTTCTTTTGAACAAACACCCCAAGATTCCGGTTCTTTTTGGAATACCTAAGATACATAAGAACCTGGAAAAAACACTTTTTAAGCCTATTGTAGCAGCTGCAGGCTCCAAAACACATAACTTGGCAGTATATATTGATAAAAAATTAAAACATATTACTAACAAATTTCCCCACTTACTAAAGGATTCATGGGATTTTTTAGGACAAATAAAGAAAGAATTGTGGGTTCCCGAATGCCTATTTTTAACTATAGATGTTCAGGACCTATTTTTATGTATTCCTAAACAAGAAGGGCTGTAGTTTTTTGAAGAGGTACTTTTTACCCATTCATCCTTTACTACAGATGAAATTCTGTTGACATGTGAACGCATGAATCTCATATTAGAAAACAACTATATATACTTTGAGGGGGAATACTTTCAACAATTAAAAGGAGTTGCCATGGGAGCAGCTTGCGCTCCCTTGTATGCAAATTTGGTTCTTTTGGGGTGGGAAACCAAACATGTCTTTCAAAGTAAGTTTTTTCTATCGAACGTTATATTCTACAGTATATTTTTGGATGATATTTTTATATTGTGTAAAGGGGGATCAGATCAAATACCTGTTTTTGTCCAGTATCTAAATGAAACTACTGATTTTTTGAAATTAACTTCCCAGTTTCATGAACAAGAGATCAATTTTTTGGATACTAGGATAATTAAAGCCCAGGATAGATATATTTCCAAAATCTACCGTAAGAATGCTTTTTGTAACAACTATTTACATTTTAATAGCTATCACCCTATTTTCCAGAAAAAAAGTATTATTAAGGGTCAGACTATCAGAATAGCCAGGATGATATTGTTGAGAAGTGATGTGATTAAAGAGTTTGAATATTTAAGGGATATGTTTATAGAGAGAGGTTACCCTGGCTATTTCATAGACCCAATACTTTCAGATGTTTTTGATAAATGGGGTAATATATGTATAAATAAATAAATATATATATATATATATATATATATATATATATATATATATATATATATATATATGTATATATATATGCCTTTATTGGGTGGTGGTGGTGACCATATTGACAATTTAGTGAAGGGTTCAGAAGTCCAGAACCAAACTGATTTTCAACAAGTTTGTGTAATACAGTACAGCCCCTTATACTCACAGATCAAGGGAATATTAACAAAAAACTGGAACATCTTTAAAACTAACAGTGAGGTATTTCGAATATGGGGTGATAAACCTATATTTTCTACAAAAGTGGGACCCAGTTTAAAATTATTGCTAGAGAGAGGCAGCAGTTCAACAAGTATGCAAGTTAGAAAGGGTGGAAGTAAACCCTGTGGTAGGTGTTCTTATTGTTCCTACATATTACAAGGCAGTTCTATTACCATTGATAATCAGAACAAAAGTTATGTTTTCTTAAAAAGTGGTAACTGTTCTTCTAGCAAATTGGTATATATAGCCAAGTGTAATACCTGTTCTTCGTTCTATGTGGGTAAGACGGAGAGATTGTTTAAGAACAGGATATACGAACACCTATATGACATTAAAAATAAAAAAGATAATAATGCTCTATATAAGCACAGTATTTCATGCATCAATTTTGTAGGATTCAAGTTTGCTATCCTTGACTTTGTATTTGTTGAAGTGAGAGGTGGAGACTGGCAAAATGCACTACATAAAAAGGAGCTTTTGTAGCAGTTAAGGTTGGCCGCAGATTTTCCACCAGGATTAAATGAACATGTAACTATACTGCCTATTCTAAAGGAAAAGGCAGATCTAGTCTAATAGTATAATATATTGTAATATTTGTGAAAGTAAATTAATTTGAAATTTAATATATTTTATATGCATTTACTTTTGTGTAGTTTAAAGGGAAATATTCACAACATCACAAATATTTCTATACTTTTTTAGTTTAAAAGATTATGTATATTAAACAAGTAATATTTAATAAGTAGTTTTTAATTTGTTGTATATGTCAATAGAGTAGTGAGTTTTTATGAATTCCTGTTGATTATTAGCAACAATAGATGTATGCTGAAATGTTTTTTGAAGCCAATGTGTTGTTGAGTAAATGTTTTTATTTTTGTAAAAACTATTTTAGCCTTGACTGTTTACATATTCATGAGTAACTAATTCTCATTGAAAGCATTGGGCAGATTTGAACCTATGGCTAATTGGTATTGTGTATTTAAACTTGTCCTTTTGACTGTTTTTTGTTCTGAAGAAGTCATACTAGTTGATGAAAGTGCTTAACAATATTTTATTAAATTATACTGGACTCGCAACATTGGTGCTTTTTTGTGGCCTCCTAAATGTAACCTAAGAAAGTATTCTCAGCAACTTTACAAACACCCAGCACAAGCAGCACCTACATTGACACATACAACTAAGAATCAAAGTGTCTCAATTCCAAAGCCCTAAAGGTAAACCTCCAAACAAGCGAACATCCTAGTAATTGATAGACATACTGATACACCAGGCTATGCCAGATGACAGTCATGGTCTGTTGCCTATCATTATCCAGGATTCACCATATCACGCAAACACTCAAGTCTCCCTGCACCAAATGTACACGTCTGACATTGTCATTTTACACATGGGTGTAAATTACTTGATATGTACCTCTTTGGACTACATGAAGAGAGACATGATGGAGCAGATATGAACCTAGCCTTGATCTGCATTTTACCATCACCAAGAATGATGCTGCAATACAAACAAAAGACTATTGACTTCAACAATTGGCTTAGCTTCTGGTGTCATTCAAAGGGATTACAATATATATCAGCCCTGCAGGGCATGGTAGATGGTCATAACTGCTCTGCACCTGTCTCCCAAAGGCATTTGCATATTGGCTAAAACCTTGTCCAACCCCCATAGTGCTTTTTTAGGCAATGTCAGTCTTCAAAACTTCCAACATAACAAAACAGAATCTAGATAACAAAGATATTGCTGCTTAATGCTTGGAGTCTTAACAAATATCTCCACTCTCTACAATCACTCCTTACCATGAAAAACATTGATAAATGCATCATCACAGAGACCTGGTTCAAAACCATTGTCAGTATCCCATCAATGCAGGGTTTCAATACCTACGACACATTTAGGCCCACTGCACTAGATTTAGGTACTAAAGGCAGCAGTGTCTGTAAAAAACACTTCACCTTCTGACTAGTTAGACGAGATAATAATCTGAAACTTCTCCAAGTCAAACTTTCCATTAAAAAGACCCCTTATCACATTATGGCTATAGGACCCCATCTATAGCCCATCAGCCCATAACTCCTACCTCACTAATATGGACTCCCTAAGCATTAACCAATTACCATTCTCCTAGAAGACTTGGACTACCTCTCTGTTAACTGGGAGTTATATATTTCATCTAACATATATGTCTATAAGTTTCTGGACATCATCAAAACAAACTCTCTGGGCCAGTTAATCCACACACCAAACACAGGCAGTAAAATCCTATACTTGGCCCTTACCAATATGGGGCAGTTCTGCTCTCTACCAATTACAATTCCCTCCATGATCAGACAGGACCACAGATCAGTCACATTTATCTTAAAACTGAAGCCAGAAACATCTTCCAATACCTCAGTATTCAGAGATTATGCTGAGGCCACTCTACTGAAACTGAGTGATGACAATATCCCCTTCCAGCTTGATGACTCCCACTACTTAGGGGGAAATCCTTTACTCCCAAATTCTGTTCACATGTGAACAACTGGATAGATGCATCTGTCCCCTTTCAGAGTGAATATAATGCTTGATTCAAAAAGAAATGCCTTTGACAGAACCTAAATATAAAGAGATTCTATAACAAAATAAAAAAAAGCATTGCATATAAAAATAAATGTAACTCTCAAGATGCAAAACAAGCTTTTCCTGTAGTTAACAAGGAACTCTAGACCCTGATCAAATCAATGAAAGCTAGGTATGAGGTAATAATAGCCAGTTAGGCAAAGTACAACCACAAAGCCTTCTTTAAATATGTCAGAAATCTTAAAAACAATACCCAGTACCGCACAGAACTAATAGTAAAGGTATCACATACTCAGAACTAGAGGGCATAACCAGTTTAATAGCAGATATATTTAACTCTAACTTCACCACCCTCTCCACCACTAGATTCTCGCATCTCATATCTACATGAATACTCCTCTCCAATCTACCATGAACAGGTCTTCAAGGCTCTATCAAACATGAAGAGCACTGCTTTTATTGGGATGGATAACACTTCCAACTTGATGACCCACTGCTTATGCAGAATCATTTACAACCAAATATTATGCACATGTGAATAATTGCGTAGATCAACCTGACCCTCTCTGAAGTAAATGTAATGCCAAATTCAAAAATAAATCACTGGGGTTAAACCCAAGTATTAACAGGTTATATAACAGCAGAAAAAACTCACTGGCTATGGAAAGGATCATTATAGGAGTAATAAGTAAGGACATAGGTAATCTGCAAACTGTCAACCCAAGCCAGTTTTAATTTGGCAAGGACAGATCCCACCTACTTAACTTGTTTAACTTCTTCAAGAAGGATACAGAAGTAAATGAGAAGGACAAAAAAATACACATCACATATTTAGAACTTGCAAATCCATTCAACGCCACCCTTCACTCAGGTGTCAAAGGTAAACTATCCCAGCTAAATGTTAATCTCTGTGTAACTCAGTAGATGGCAAACTGAATCAAAAGTAATTGTGGGAAATGAGATTTAGAAGCAGATTTAGCTGAAATGAGAAAGGCCTTATTATCAGCTAAAATGCATTTATCTGAATCAGTCCTTATTCCTACCAATGCTAAAAGTACTTTGCAGTGGTAATTACCTCTGATGGCTCATGCATCACATTGTCACAGGCATTCCCCCATATATGCTGACACACACATATTCAGATTCAAATAATGGTCAAATGGGGTCCTAGCAGGGTAATAAACCAACCCTCCCCATCCCACTCTCTGCAGCCATTCTAGTGTCTAGTTACTTTGCTGTCTATTTACCATAACAATTGTTCAAATCTGTCAGTGTGCATACTATTTTCTTCTTCACTTTTATAAAGATTACAAAGATTTGATTTAAAACCTTTATTTCAAATTTTATAGTGCAAACAATAATGGCCATTTGCTACACAAAAAGCAGTCTCACATTAAAACAAATTTAACATGAGCAACAGCAAACTTCTCTTCCCTGAAACTCACATTAATTGAAAATACCTTGAAATTCACATGCATCTGGCCATTGGCAGATTACATGTATATTTATATCCACAGACATCTCCCAAACCTAGAAATTATGGATCTATATTAGAACACCGAACGTTCAAAATTTCGAGTGTTTTAATATTGAACCCTATGATTCGAAAATTTAAAATATCGAACATACAGAACAGCAAATTTTTTCCTAAGAAAAAAATTTGCTGTTCCAAAACACATACACACAACACAAGCACACCAAACAAACAGCAATCCACACACATATACCTAAACCCATACACCTAACCCTACACTAAACTATGCATACACCACTAACTATCCACTTACCTTAACCTAAACCCTAACCCTAAGGTCCGTCACTATTGCACAGTCACCTCACCTGCGCCCTAACCCTAACTCACCTACCCCACCCTAACCCTCACGTCCACACAGTCACACACTTACCTGACCCGTGCCCTAACCCAAACTCACCTAACCTGCCCTAACCCTCACGTCCACACAATCGCACACTTACCTGAACCCGACCTGTAACTTTCTACCACAGCACTGAAAATACCAAAGCAACAGAAACGGACAACCAATTTCTTTCCCTAGGAAAAAATTTGGTTTTCTGTTTCTTCGATATTTTCAGCGTTCGCTGAAAACGGGTCGATATTAGAACACTCGAAATTTTGAATGTTCGGTGTTCTAATATAGACCCGAAATTATAGCTATATTGCTGACCAGATCCTTCCCAGATGTCTATGTAAAAAAAATAATAATAATAATAATAATGACCAAAGTTACATTTCAATTTTGTTTCACATAAACACACAGTAGCCAAGGTATTCTGACTTAATTCACACACACACACACACACACACACACACACACACACACACACACACACACACACACACACACACACACACAAAATAGTTCTGCAAAGGCATATTAAAGACTGTTCAAAAATACCAGATGATAAGAGCATAAGGTACTTTCATCCATAGTGAGCCCTCCACCCCACCAGCAGTTATAGGCCACTTTGTTGACTGTTTACACCTCTTATTTTTATGAAGAAATAAATGACTTGCAATCTATTGGTAGTTTTGAATGAACTACATTAAATTTTATAAGGATCACTGGCATCTTGCCATAAGATCCAGCACAGTTTTAATAGAAGATTATTTATGAGAGCATAACAAATATTAACCACCTGATAACATATGTACAATAACTGCAGAAATAAAAGTCATTTGACTAATTCCAAGTTAAAGAAAACTCTTACTAATGCAGAGGTTGCTGCTAGCAAGCAACTTTGCATTTCAGTGCCTGCTATCAATAAACTGTACATGCAATAAAAAAAAATCAGTGTGCTGGTGATATTGTCATTACATTTCCTGAACTTTATCAACTAAGCAATAGGGAGGAGCTGGCAACAAATAACACTTTCATAGTTACTAGGCATGCAGGAGACCATCAAGGTGCTATGCCTGGGAGAGAGAGACAGAACTGGTCCTTAATTATAATGTAGGATTTAACAGTTGTTCAAAAACACTGCCTGGTTAAATGACTTGCTCAAACAAATGAAGGTGGGAAATTCAAACCCTGCATCCTTGCCACAGGAAGCAGCTCATTAACAAGTTGGAGTTTTAGACCTCAATAATAACTACCAGAGTAATAGCTTATAACTAAATGTTGAAATCCTTTACAACCCAGTCTTCTAGAGAAGCCTGTATCACAGACAGTTCTGATCATCACTTTATATATAACACAGATTATGAACTGGCAAATGTCAAACCCTTTGTAGTTGCTGGAGGCTGTAAAGAAGGCATTGCAAAAGAGTATATATTACTAAAATGCATCATGTTTAGACTATATAACACAATCCAGGCATATTAATAGATAAAATATATTATTTAGAGCAATAAATAAAGCAAGACAACTAGACAATATAAATGCTGCAGCAGCTTTTGATCAACAACCTACAAGTTATGCAAAAATCAGAAATATTACTGCATACAACATACTATTTTTGGGGTCTTACAGGCTTGCATTACATCTACATCTCATGTTTGATCTCCCCTGTGTCTTCTCTGTCATCAAGAATAGCTGTCCCATTTGACATCACTCAGTGCAGGTCTAATCTTATTGTATCATACACCTCCAGAGTCAAAAGCCCTTGATTGTGGACAAATCAGGGCTTATGCAGGGTAAAGAATCAGGCCCCCACCAGCCATACCAATATCCCATTACTTGTCTGTCTCTCCCTCGGTTGCCATAAACAATATTTAAACCTGCTAGTGTGCATACTATTTTCTTCTTTACTTTTACAATTACCTCGGAAATTTGGATTCCATTTAAAACTTTTATTTCAAAATGTACATAAAAAACACTGACAGCCATTTTCTAAACAAAACAAAACACTCTTTCATTGTAAACAGACGTCATAAGAAATAGTACACTTCTCTTCCCTTGAAACTCACATTCAATGAAAATGCATCTCTCTCTCTCTATTCCATTTATGCACCATGTGGTATATCAGGCAATGAGCACCTTTCAGCAGTCATTGTTTCAGTAGCAGGTACAGGTTTTGTGAGCTGAAAAATGCATATAGCAACCCATAAACTACAAGAGGCATGCTGAGATTCATACTCAGATAGAATGCTGTGTACGGAAGGGTGCAGGAACTTAAAAATCAAATGTGTAATGCATTTGCTAACAGCTTGTGATAGTCCACTGAGTACAAGTGTCCCTTTTCTAGTGCAGCCTATGAGAACTGTCTAGTGAAGTAGCTTGACAGAGTCACATAGAAAAAAAATGAATGTTGAAAACATCAGACACTCCCATAAACAGCTCATAGCCTTATTCATCTAGACTATGTGCTGGACAAACTGTTGTAGCCCAAAGACACTGCCTTTCACATCCATGTGCCTGCAAAAAAAAAGATAAATAAAAATATATTCATAGTTAAAATATCAACATTAAACTTACAAACTTCATGCTATCAAATTAATTCACAGTTAAATAATAAACACAATGTCAACATTCAACAGAGCAAGGATCCAAGGATCATATCCAAAGAACATGCCTCATGTGATGATGCTCCTGTTTACTACAATCAATTTCCTTCCTTTACACCATAACTAATCTGGGTTGTGGGTAGTTTTTAAGTATTGCGGTTTAGGGGGCAATTGAGGAGGTAGCTCAAATTTATTGTTTTCACAAAGCACTGTCAGTTAAATGAATTTCTCAAAGGCAAAAATCAAAGATGCTCTGCAAAACTATAGACAGATAAGAACTTTTTAAGTGATTTAGGTTAGTCTGTTAACAGGACAACAGGTTTTGCATCAGCATGTATATTATGAACTACTCTACAACTGACATTGACAGACAGTAATCTTCAGTGCCACACCTAAAGAAAGAAATAATTTGAAGGAGGCCTGGCAGTTGGTGTGGAAGTTCAAGACTCTTGCCTCCCATAGTCAAGGTGCAGGGTTTAACCTGGGTGATTTTCTTGCTAGGTGTAATGACACTTGCTGCCTTATAAAACCATGCGCACACTGGCTGTACAAACTGGAAGTCAACTCTGCATGACATGCATGTGCATACTGAGCAGGAAAAGAGACTGTCTTGAAAGTGAACTGAAAACCTTTTTTAAGCACACCCCAGCCAGCACCAGGCTCTAAGCATTTGCCTAAGTCAACCTTGTGTTGGATCCAGCCCTGCACATACATTCAAACATTCATAAACACACACACTCACAGACACCCCCCTCCCACATACACACACTAATTTACTCAACATCACACAGGCCCCCCCACACTATTGTATTCTAGCCTCTACCTAACTCCTTTACTGTGGTTACACACTACACACACACACATGCACACACACACACACACACTACACACACACACATGCACACACACACACACACACACACACACACACACACACACACACACACACACACACACACACACACACACACACACATACGTACATGCACATACTGACTTACAAAAACATCTTAATCCATTCATACACCTCGAGAGATGCACTCACACACACACACACACACACACACACACACACACACACACACACACACACACACACACACACACACACACACATTCTCATACCCCCACTAGTATCTCTTTGCTGAAGTTCACAAAGGTTACCTATATGTGAATGCAGCATTTTGGCCTCATTTTCATGCCCAACCATGCTGATCTTCACAGATGATCAATTCTCTAAATCACTTGGCATCATAA
The DNA here is from genome assembly GCF_019279795.1 of Protopterus annectens. Classification (NCBI taxonomy): domain Eukaryota; kingdom Metazoa; phylum Chordata; order Ceratodontiformes; family Protopteridae; genus Protopterus; species Protopterus annectens. The sequence goes on along the minus strand of NC_056739.1, from coordinate 639,797,283 downwards.
ATGGATTACTGCAGGCATTTCCAATGGAGAGCATGGAGCTAATTAATGTTAGTTGCTCCCCCAGGAATGTTTCCTTATTCTACAGCCTAGCCGGTGGGATAGACCACCATGGTGATTCTTCTGACTATGAAAAAGCAATGCAGTGGACCTATCTCTGACCTGGAAAGGGTTACTGCAAGGGATTGACAACACAAGGTAGGTCTTACCACATATGGTAACCCCTTTCTGAATTCCAGGGAATGTTAAGGGAGAGAGATGCATATGCCTGAAATAAGAACTATTTTGTGTCACTATGTGAAGATAATTCTCATTTAATCTATTTTATCCATTTATTATTTTTGCATTTATTGTAGAAATCTTGTACTATGTGCAATTCACATTGAATATACTGTACATCATATGTACAGTGTTATCACTGTGGTGTTTTAGCAGATGCTCAAGTAGAGAAGACTTATTACAAAACAACACACCATCCACTTTCACTGAATGTATATTGTTAAACACTGTCTTTGTTAGGGATGTCTGTTATCAGCCTGTTCGCAAAAATACTAACACGAAGCTTCTACACAAGTAATTATGACCTGAAAAGTTATATACAAATGATACAGACATGCAACAGTTTGAATGAAAGAATGAAAATCCCATGCATATTTCACTGAGGATAACTAATGTTATACAGTTACATAGACAAGAATAGTTAATAGAAAGGAAACCGCTAGTAGAACAGAAACAGTGAGGTTTCGAGTAGGAGTTAGTGTAAAAAGTAGTTGGGGGGGGGCTAACCATAGATAAGAACTGCAACACAGGACTGCAGAGGCTGGGCTTGAAATTGTGAGAAAGTAGTGAAGCTGTAGTTGACGCTTGTATGTTCTCATTGTGCTGGTTAAAGTAGGGAAGATTTTACTTTATTTCAGTTCTCTGTAAAAAAGTAGTTGTTGTATTCTTTTATGATGGCAAATATTTTTGATGACAATCGATTAATGCCAATCTCCAATGAGATCCAGGATGCTGGGTGACCTATTCAGTATTTTCTTTTATTATTATTTTAATGGGTTTAAGTTATTAAGCATATCTCCAAAAAGATTTATTAAAATATCCAGCAACATTGCCCAGGCTGGTAAGTAGGTAGTTGCCAAATTGTATGAGTAATGTTATAAAAGATTTTATTACAAAAATGGTTGGTATTTCTTGTCTGTCTATAATGCTGGATTTTGTTCTTTAATTGTGTCTACTCAAGGATAGAAAAGAGAGGGCAATGAGCTACACAAGACTTCATGCTTGCTTTTATTAAATCATCTGAGGTGTTGGATAGGACTCAGTCAATGTCAAAGACAAAGTGAACTTTATTGTCATTCAGACCACACAACAGTACAACTGAGTGAAATTTGAAGCCAATGTGCATTCAACATATACTGATATTAATACAACAATAACACATATACTAAAGCTAATCCAACAATAACAATGGTAAGACATTTATACAGTGCAGTAATAAGTACAATGACATGCACCAAGACTATTCCACTTACATGTCTTTGTCAGTACCCAAAATATTGCACACATAATATATTGCACAGATCAGGATCAGACAGATTTCAAATTGCACAGAATACTAACTTGTCATTTTTATTTTATTTTATTCCAGTTTGGTGACCGGGGAGGTCCACTGGGCTAAAGTGCCCATTTTCAGTGGAGGCCCGGGGAGAAAAGCTCCATAATACAATGTTACAAGACATAATGATCAAACAATTAAGAAGTACAAATAAAATACAAAGATAAAATTGATTAACATACAAAGGGTTGAATTTTCAAACCGTAGATAGAATGTATTCAAGTTGGTATATTGGACAGAATGTTAACTTGGCATTGTTAATATTTCACATAAGGTATAAGATTGTACTTTCATAGAGTTACTGCATATGTCTATGAATTACTTCAGTGTTGTAACTCCAGACCTTGATGACCAGCATTGTGTCTGTTATTACTGGAGTTCAGAAGTCTGATGGCATATGGAAAAAAGCTTCTATTAAATATGTTGGTTTTGCAATGCAAGCTATGGTATCTCAGTCAAGAACACTGAAGGAGGACCTAGGGAACCTCCAAATACTGAACCTATCTCTGTTTGGTTTCATTAAAGGCAGATCATGCATACTTAACTTGGTGAACTTTTCCTGAAAAGGTCACCAATGCAATGGATGAAGGTAAAACTGTGCACATCATGTACTTGACCTGTCCAAAGATTTTGACACAATCCCCACTCAGGCATAGTAGGAAAACTAAATAAACTGAGAATAAACCAATATGTCACCCAATAGATTGCCAACTGGCTCACAAATGGGGTGCAGGAGATCAAAATGGGGACATTACCTCCACAAAGAGACCAGTTATCAGTGGAGTCCCCCAGGGTTTAATGCCCAGACATCTCCTGCTTGATATCAAATTCTCTGAAGTAAAAGTCAATACCAAAGGGCTCTGACTGACTAAATTTGCAGATGACTGCAAGCTAGGAGCTGTTATTTGATCCCCATTCAATCACCAAATGACTTAGCAGTCCTGCAGGAAAGTTTGTCCCAAATAAATAACTGGTGCCAAAATCATGCATTGAAACTAAATGGCAAAAAATATATTATCATATTCTTTGGGAAGTTATCTACTCCAGGGAACTACCACACTGACAATACACCCCTAACAGTTGATCTAGCTATTTGCGATTTGGGAACTTATGTGGACAGTTACCTAACTTTCAACCAACACATGTGTATTGTCATAAAAAAGTCCTTCTATATTGCATAGCTTAGAAACAAACAAGAAACCAACTTGTGAGGATGGAAAACAAACTGAATAAATAGAAAAAAATACAGAAATGTTGTCGGAAAGTAAAGCATAAAGTAGTATAGATACAAAAGGAAAACAGCAGTGAATGTTATTGATATTTAATTGTCAGGGCAATCTTAATATGCAAGCTGAAAGTGAAATAAATAAGTCTGTTTTCCATTTAAAATAAATTTTGAAATTAGAAAAAAAAAAAGAATGCAAAACTGTAACTGAGAGCAAAACTATACAACAAGTAATCATTTTTCAGCAGTGAAAGTAAATAAAAATTAGAAAACAAAATGCGTACTACACAAGTTAACATTTTCTGATATTGGCATTGTAGAGACTGTAGAGGAAGAATTTATAGATGAAAAGTTACTAAAAATATGCATTAAGAAATGAGAGACAGAAGAAAAAGAAGAAAAAAGAAATAATTCAGTTTTTGTCACTAAATGTAAATGGTAAACAACATATCTGTGGAAGACAAATTGGTTCATACGGTTACTGGATATACTGAAGCTTGAAATTATTGTGTTACACAAATTAGTTAGACAAACCAAAAATGAATTAAAAAGTATGAAAACAGAAATAGAGAAGGGATGGTCTGAGATGGCACTGAGACAAAAAAAAAAAACATTCAGGAATAACTATGACTATAATGTGGAGGAGAAGGTGAGTAAATGACGGGAGTTATGAGAAAAAACAGCATTACTACTCCAGACACTTAGACAGAAGAAGGATAGGAGCAGGTTATGGAAAGAAACAGTGCATTTCCATTACACATATAGGCTAGTGATCTGTGTAGAAGCCTGAAAAATTGGTATAATTAATTGTAAAAGGCAACATAGTCAAGAAAAACAAAAGGAAATGGTAAAAAACTACTAAATGAAAATTGATATAAGAAAAGGAAATATTTGAAATAAGACAAGAATATTTTAAGTACTTCAGCAGATCACTTATTTGTTTATGTACTGTTTACTAAAAAAAATCTTATCATTAATATGGGAGGGATTTCTGAACATCCTGCCCCATGAAGTAGGGCTGCTATACACCAGCTTCATAACATCGTGAGAACCTATGCATAGGCAGAGAAGACAAATGCAAATGATCCCCACCCCCAGATCATATATGATGAAGAGACACTGCACAAGCTACATATGGCTTGGTCAAAGCTATGTAAGGTAAAGGACCAGAAGCACCGACCTACAGTTAGAAAAGCACATTTGAAGACACAAACTCACTTCCCTAGTGATGTGTTGTTCATCATACAGAGCTGAATAGCAATGTAAGAGTAAGTTAAAAAAATAAAAATACTTTTTTGCCCAGTAAGGAAAACCTTACCAGCGTAGCTTTTAACCTCTTAGCCCAAAAAATCTGGGCAAAGCCAAAAATAGGCAAACATTTTAAATACTGCTCTTTTAAACTTAGAAAGTTGCTAGAATAAACGGTCTTTTTTACCATGCATTTTTTCTGAAGGATATGAAAACTGAAACTCAAATGCCTGTCATTATTTAGTGAATTCAATCATTACCAATTTACCAGAAAAATCCAGAAAATCACAAATTGTATGAGGAACAGACCAAATATTTGAGGCGAAAATCTTCTATCACAACCACACTTATCCCCAACCCTGTGAAACCCTGTGATTGATCTCTCATTAATGGGAGTAACGTCATGAAAAGTTCCAATAATCTGCATTATATGCATATGTATTAAGCAATGCTGTCATGGCCAAGGCAGTTAAAATGTTTAAGAATTATCCCATTCTGTCACAACACAGAGCATACTGATTTATCTTTTGCATAGCAGGACAATGACCTTAAATAACATAAAATCATATGCTGCAATTTCTTGCATAGAGAAGAATGTTTTGCATATTTGTTGCTTTTGTATCTGTTTTTGATATGTTGATTCTGAGATTTGAATGTGTGTGATATGTCATATTTTCAGTGTATAAAATTTATGTGCTTTCTGATTTCATGATTTTTACCTAGACTATTGTGAAACATTTGTGGGCACTGCTAATTAATACTGTAGCTCTATGATCTTCTGCCTCATTACTGGTTGCCTCTTATTTTTGGCTGATCGTTACAGAAGAAATTTGCATACTGTGAAACAAGAGCATCCAAAAAAAGTGAAATTCTGTCACTGAGATTTTCATTTAATATATGTGATATTTCTAGTTGTTAGAAAGTCTTGTACAGTTCCATACAATATATTCTGGTACTGCTTTGCTGAACAGTGTCACACATCACATAGCTGTCATTTCATGGCTTGTGTGGCTACACTTAAGTTATACAAAAAGTATGAAAAAATAAAATGCTTCCCTCACAGCTTGGCAATCTCTTTTGATGTATTATGCTTGTACTATATTCTTCTCCTACCAACAACCAATCCACTATGCTGCTTAACCTGAAATATGTGAAATTTTGATATTACTACTAAGTGTGTATTTTTCATATCTACCCAGTTGCTAGACAAAAAGAAGCACAAACAAGCTCTTCTTCTCTGCAAAAATATCCCAGAAAATGATTGTTTTACTTAGCTGTTAGCAGAGAAGGAATATGCATGTATATAAAATCAGAAAAATAAAATATTATCATAAATAATACAGAAAATGATGAGTGGATGGGAAACTGCACATTTGTCCCAGGGGTTCCACCTGTGTCCCTCACTGACAAGGGTAACAGGTGCTGATTGAAGTCTCTTCTTTGAGGATAAACTCTTGGCTAAGTTTGTAAGGGTCCCAGGGACATTAGCCTAGTAACCTCCTATGATCCTAAAACACAAATTGTGTTTCAGATATAATTTTGATTAAAATGAAAGAATATTTGAGGCATGTCAAACAGTACTGTTACACAAATTTGTAGAGTAAGAGGTCTAATTTTTTGCAAAGGCCTGGTCTGCATAAGTTGTAGCTAGTAAATATGTTGTACATGGGCCCCTATCATCCCAGAAAAGAAGTAAAGTTTTATTATACTAATTGGAATAGTTTGACTAGTCTGTCAGTAAAATGAGTAAGTCGAAATATGTCACAGTAAAGTGTGATGAATTAGACATATTTTGTGGGAAAAAACAGGTTATCCATACTGAAACCAATGTGCTGTTATTTTTTGTTCATGTTATTAATTTACTTAACATAATATCCGTGTAATTGAATACATGCTTATTTTTGAGCATTTCAAATATAAATGTAGGACAGCGTGGTCATAAAACTGACACAGTGTAATTATCTGACAGCTGCAGTTGCTGAATGTCACTCTGCTATATTTGTAATACTTGACTTTCTTATGAGGAAAGTGGTCAAAGTTTGTTAGATGCAAGATGAGAGAGAGAGAGAAAAACATCCTGCTATCAAGCATCATGATCTAAATGTGGTGCTCAGTCAGAAATTCTGAAAGATAAGACTTGACAGAGCATTTCCAGTGGTTATAATTACAAAAGTTCAACTATATAAATTAATTGACCTTTTTTGTGATTTGTGAACTAAAACCACTCCCAACTCATATCACTAAAATTATATTCCTAAAGAAGTTACAATTTCCTAACAGAAACCACTGGACATGTGTCTACATACTCAACAGGCTTTCCTTCTTTAAACAAAAAGCCGTACTTGTAATGTGACAGTGTACCACCTGCATCTACAATTGCAAAGGATGCTTTAGCAAAAGCTGTGAATTTATTTAGATAATTTAACCATCTTCAAAATGACCCACATAGAAAACAATCAATGTCGTCAAAAGTATAATAAGAAAAATAAAATTGGCTACCCTGTGCCTTTTGCATATTTGAGCATAAATGCCTGAGGACTCCATCTTTTTAAGCTGCCAACTCAGTTATTAGCTTTATTTATCTGTCTTTCTATCTCTGTCACTCTCTCTGAAAGTTCTGTTTGAGAAAAACCTTTACTACCATAGATGGCAATCTGGCATTATATGTATGCATGCTCACCCCCCCCCACAAAAAAAATAAAAATAAAAAAATAAAAATAAATAAATATGTTGTCCCTTTCCACAGCTTTAATATGCATTCCTAGATACTACAACATTACACTTTCAGTGTTCCTTGCTTTTTAATATGCAAACTGTTTAGATACAATCTTAGTATTTTTTTTTTAATTTATTTTACCGGTCGGAATTTTTAGCTACAAAAGTATTATTATCATGCCTTGTTCATTCAAACAGTGCCAGTCAGGACTTGTTACATTGTTTCTTTTTAACTTGTTACAGCTTTTTTGGACTTATTACATTCTTTCTTCTGGACTTGTTACATTGTTTCTTTTGTCATTAAACACCTTGGCTGACTTTGAACGATGTGCCATCTGTTGACCAGAACTTGACACAGCAATGGAAGTTATTTAATACCTTCATCTTGATGGGGAGCACGCTTCATGGTTATTTGGAGTGACTGTTCTTGTTATAAAACTTTTAGTCTATCACTGGTAACCAGCAATGGTGGCTTAAATACAACTACTGTTTCAAGCAATTGTTTTTGACTGTATAATTTTTCTGTACCTCAAGGCAAGTTATAAAGAAAAATGGTGGTGAGTGAATGCGCTTTTAAAGTTATAATGGTTCTAGTGCAGGAATGGGAGACAGTTCTGTAGGTGGAACTAGTGATCAAAAAACTTCTTAGATCTCTGCTGACATAATTCCTTTTCAATGGATATTTCAAGTTAGTGCCAGAGACTACAAAAATGAATGCTTTTGATAATAGCAGTTATGTGACTCTTGTCACCATTTGGTTAACAAACATATGTATAAATATGCTTCCATATTGAATGATCAAATGACTAAAACATCAAACATCAGTTTATCAAGATGAAAGCATTTGAACATTTTGATCATTGAAAGCCGACTTTATCTAATCTCAATGCATTGAATCACAATAGTTGGCCACCAGCTGTGATGTTACCATCTTACATGTTACTTTTGGTACATTTAACATGACGGTAGTAAATATATTCACTTTAACTTAAGCACAGCTGTTGACCAACTATTGTGATTTGATGCGATCAAATTCAACTAAGTTGGTTTTTGATGATTAAAATGTTCGATGCTTTCATCTTGCTGAACTGACATTCACTTTTTTTATTTGTTCAGTCATTTAACATGAACCCGTATACATATATCTGTACATTCATGCAGTAAGCTAAAATAGATAGATAGTAGACGGTATATAGTGAATATTAATTTGGCCCCAAACAGACATACAATGCAGTGTGAGCCAGTCTGACTACCAAACTGGTAAATACTAATGGACCAACAGCTTGATCAGATGCTAAAAGTCTGCCTGTCAGTAACAGAAAGAATGCTTCAATTACTTTAGGTCTCATTATGACATCTGAGAGTTTGATCCAAATAAAAGTGAGCAGGGTAAAAACATTTAATATAAATCTATTTAGCATACCATCATTTGGTCTCAATCACTGACACTTGGGAATTTATGCTCCTATTATAACTTTCAGCTCAAATTTACAAAGAGCGAAGGACCTAATAGTATCCCATATACTACCACAAATTATCCGTGCTAAGTTCTTATTTTCCCCTTTTTTCTGTTTAATAAGCATCAGTTCACTATCATCCTTTAGCTTGGTTAAAGGCATCCACAAGGATTAGAATAAAGATGCATCAAACATATTCCAAAAAGAAGTAAAATGCATTATTTATTACTCTACAAAATCAATATACATAATTTCTGTTGTCACTTTGTAGATGTGTTCAATCTCTTCCCTTGTTTGTTGTCTTCACCACACTTTCTTCGGAACACTCAGTTCTCATCCTTTTGCTGTTCTCACCACATCCCACTACAACATTGCTTTCTTACATCTCCCCTTCTATAAATTTCTGTAAATATTGTTTATTCAAGTGTGTGTGTGTGGGTGTGTGGTTGTATGCATGCATGTGTGTATTTTTGTGTGTTACTGTAAGATCCTGCCTCTGGAAAATGAAGTATGTTCTTTTAACTGTATATGAAATTACTTGTTTTTATGAAATAGCTTCATCATAAAACTAATTGCAGTCATTAGTTACTGAGAAGTTAATTTCCAATTTAGTGATTTATAAAAGGAACACAGAAAGGCAAATTAGGAAGTTGGTCCCTCAGTTGGAGATGTATCATGGGGTAAAGTAGGGGCCTTACTGAAAATCTAGGAGACTTGATGCTGAATAGCCAAGTTAGAGCATATAGTGAATTTAGCCCAAGTTAAGTTCAGTAAATATATATTTTTTAAATGAGATGAGGACAGAGTGACAAGGGCTACAACCATGACCTGGGATTTGCATCCTGTCACTGGAAGGGCTGTATGGGATTTGACATGTGCGATGGTGATACTTCAATGGACTTTAAACCTAGTTTATTGTATTGTAATTGATCTCTATGGAAACTTATTGTGGAAAGCTAAGTAGGCTACATTTTCACTCTGTTCTGTAAAGAAAGCTGTCCCCAGTAGAACCATTATTAGCATGGCAGTTGGGTAAGAGTATGAATGCTGTGAGCTGTTAATGAACTGCTTCTTGTGGTACAGGGTTTGATTCCTTCACTCTTTATATGTCTGCTGTGTGACCTTGAGCAAGTCACTTAACCAGACAGTACCTTGAGGAAATTGAGAATTTGGGCTATGATCATTAATGGTCTCCTGAACTGTATGTCTAGTAGATACCTATGAACCTGTGAATTTATTTATGCTTGAGCTTCCAGTGGTTTTATTAGACTTACACTGGAATAGAATGTGGCCATCTGGACAGCCACTTGCCACTTTTCCTCATTAATTTTATGCTTCCAAGTGCCTAAGCTGCTATAGCTAACATTTCCTGAAGAGTTTGGTTTCGTCTGTATTATATATTTTTTTACCCTCAACCATGAAGGACGTGTTAAAAGTGGAATCTAAACTGGAAACTAATCAAAAACTTGTGTAGTTGCAACAGCAACTAGTGGGACTAGCCAAAGTAGTTCATAGTTTATAATTCATAGTTCAAGGTATACCTGCATTTGGGCCAGAGCCATTGTTAGAAGACAGATTCAGAATTTGCAGAATATAAAAATAAGGACGGTAGCAGAAAGCAAGTTGTTAGATGAGCAGTTTGGATTCAGATTAGGATGCTGCACAACAGACCTGATGCTTGCACAGATAGTTGAGATGAAGCTACAAATGAGGAAATAGTAAAACAAAGTGTTCCTAGACTTGGAGAAAGCATATGACAAGAAGTTGCTGTATGCAGATGATGTAGCATTCAGGCAGACTCTGAGCAAAAACTTCAGCAAAGGATAGGGACATGGACTACAAAACTGAAGGCACATAGTATGAAACTGAGTGTTGATAAGACAGTTGCAAGGGCAGCAAATGGATGGAATCAGAAGCTGAGAACTGAGATAGGAGAGAAGATAGTAGAACAGATTAGCAGTTTCAAGTATCTGGGAGGATTGGTTAAGAAGGGAAGTATGAATGAGGAGGTAAAAGCTGGAATCAGAGGGGCTGAAGCCAAGTGGCACAGAGTGTCAGTGGTATTGTATGACAGAATAATGTCAAAGAAACTAAAAGGAAAATTGTACAAAACAGTGGAGTATGGTTCAGAAACCAGAGCAGCAAAAGCAAAGCTAGAACTGATGGAGATGAAGTGCCTAAGATGGGTGGTAGGAGGTACATTGTGAGGCAGATGAAAAAAATGAGGACATAAAAGCAGAAGCCATAGCAGCTCCAGTTGCAGAGAAGGTCAAAGGGAACAGATTTCAGTGTTTTTTTTTTCTGCTTTTCTGCACATGTTCTCAATCTGATGAAGAATATTTGGGGTGGACAGGCAGATTGTAAGAGGAAATGACAACATCCAGCATAGAGGAGGGTGGATTGTACAAAAGAAGCCATGTGACAGGCATGACTACAGAAGAAGGTAGGAAAGGTAGGAAAGGTAGAAAAGTGGAATTGAATGGAGAGAGATGACAACAGTTGACATGACACCTTTACCCCATGTAAAAAAATGGGTAAAGGGGGCTTGATGATGATAATGATGACCCAAGAATCTAGTGACATCTTAAAAAGTAGCTGGAGTTATTTATATGAATTGGGAGTTATTCGATAAATGAGCAAGGTTGTAAGAAGCAAAATTTAAAATGTTTTATGGTTCTACAAGAACTACAATGGTAACAATTATTACCTTGTAACAATCTTTCAAAACTCATCAAGATTCGTATTACCTCATTCTGTAAAGCTTTCAATTCTAAGCTTAATCTGCCTCTTATGATACTAAATGAATGGAAAAGAAGCCCAAAGTGTTAACATCTGTCAGAGTAGTTAAGATCTTGAACATTATCTAGGCATCTAGTAAAATCTCTTTGTACTCAAGAAGAATTAAATCACCATTAGAATATTAGCAAAACATAAAATTTGACTCAATAATTGTGCTAATGTAAGATACAAATAATTGTGTAAGTAAAGTTAAGATCTAGATTGAAAACATCTGAACATCTGGTCATATACTTTTAGAGCTTTAGCTATGACCATTGAAGCAATGGCTTTAAAATTCAATTTGAGGTTGATGTAGATACTGAGAGCTTAACAGAAGTGCTCACTAATAAGATGTCATGACTGATTTTTGGGGGCCAGAAGTCATGATATTGTATTTACTAAAAGGTATGTTAAACGTACTCCAATTCAACCATTTTACTAAACTAGAAAGATAGTTAATGAACATATTATTCTCAGTGTCATTAGTAATAACTGACTCTAACTTGATATCATTTGCATATTTGGTAATCCAAATACTTTTATGCATAGCTAAAAAGAAAAATGCCATGTTGAAAGTTGCTGAACCTAAAGCAGGCCTGAGTGAACATCAGCCCAAAGCAAATAATGGTTGCCATTTTTTACATTAAATTGCCTTTTGGAAAGCTGTGAGTTAATCCAGTTTAATATAGTGGTGGTAGTAACCATTTTTCTCATGCAGTCTATAATAGCTGAATGTGGCACACTATTGAATGTTTTCCATATCTAAATATACAATAATAATACTCCGTCCATTATCCTTGATAACATGGTCATAAAAACTGATTAGGCAGATGGATATAAATCTATTTTTCATAAAATTATTTGACAGAGATCCAACAAGACACCAGGATTATCCTCAAATACAGCAACTTTTACTTTTATAAATTACAATGATGTTAGCCCTTTTCCAAGAAGATGGAACAATGCAGGTTTTCAAGAGACTGTTAAACATGAAAGTTAGTATGGCAGCTATATTGAGCCTAGATATTTAAATAATGTACCAGGGTTGTTATCCAGCCCACTGCCACTGTTACATTCTATTTTCCTTATGGAAAAAATACTAATATTGTCATTAATATGAGGACAAATTAAACTTAACTATTACAGGTATTACCTTTAGTAATAGGATCATATGATCATAGAAAGTTACTAAGCTATTGGCCCTGAGACCCTTACAAGCCTAGCCAAGAATTTAGCCCATGTTCCAACAAGTCAGCATCCTATGCCACTCTTCAGCAGGGACATAGGTGGAATCCCTAGGGTGTATTTTCTATTCCCCATCCAGTTATCCAGGTTGCGCTTAAAAAGGTTTAATGAGGTATTCTGCTTTACATGGAGAGGGAGTCTATTCCACAAAAGGGAGAGTCTCTGGGACACAAATCTGTCCTGCCAACAAATCCTATTGATGTCACAGACCAGGTTGAGGTCTTGCGTGTGGGTTACTTGAGTGGAGCTTGACTTGCGGATATGCAGCAGTCCCATCAAGGCGAGGTCTGAGACTGCTTTTTATGCAAGACAGGGGACACCTCAGAGGAGTCTGTAGGAGACTGAGTAGAGGGACAGGGCTTTTAGCCTATCTCTGTGGGGTAGATGTTTGAGGCCCTGGATTCTTTGGGTGAGGAATCTCTGTGGTCTCTCCAGCTGCTGCATATGCTTTGTGAGGTACATGCCAAAAGGGGCATTGTATTCAGTAATCGGTCTTATAAGGGAAGAGTAAAGGTGATGTTATGACCACCTTGTCCCTGGATGAGATACCCTTACTAATGAAGTGAGCCATGTAGAAAGCTTTCCATAAAACAGAGGCAATATGGTGGTCAAAAGTCAGTTTGCTATCAACCTGGGTTCCCAATTCCCTCACAACTAATTGCATGCTTGGTGCCTTATTATCAATGTGATAATATGTGGGGACATCATTCTCCCCAAAAGGGATGATGATGCATGTTTTGGCATTCAGTTTGAGGCCATGTTTCTGGCATGAGTCATTTGTGTGGGTGAGACCCTCTGTCCACATCACTAGAGGAATTGATGACAGCACCCAGCTTGCAGTCATCTGCAAACTTGGTCAGCCATAGCCCACTAGATTTGGGCTGCATGAATGAGAAGTATATCCCAAACAGTAGAGGCCCCAAGACCACGGGTCTACTACTTGAGGTGGCTTCCCCTATTTTGACTAGGTGGGTACTGTTAGTGAGTCAGTTTGCTACCTATCTAGAAACATATGGATTGATACCTAGTTGAGAGAGTTTATCTATTATACCTTAGTTCAGAATAATATTGAAGGCCTTGGCCAGATTACGGTAGGTGGTGTGCACCATCTTCCCCTCGTCTATGGCCTTGGTGACTGTCTCAAAAAAGTCGACAAAAGTTAACAGGCATAACCTCCCCTTGACAAAATCAAACTGTGTGGGATCAAGTGTCTGGAGGTTGCCAATGTCCTTGTTAATGAGGTCCATAATAATCCGCTCCATGGCCTTACAGATCAGGCTAGTTGGGCTGATGAGTCTATAATTTCCTGGATCGGTGTATGCTCCAGCTTTGTGCAAAGGGATGACAGTAGCTGTCCTCCAGTTTGATGGGATAAAGCTGGTATTCAGGCTTTGGTTGAATAGGGTGCCTAATGGTGCTGCAAGTTCCTGCCTGAGTTCTTATAGGATGCAGCCTGGGATGTTATCGGGTCTCATGGAGGCTGTATTGTTTGCCTTTAAGAGGGCAGTGATGACTTGCTCCCTAGAGATAAGGGGAGGGGGGCAGGTACTGGTGATGTCCTGTTTTACTGATGGGGGGACAGAGGAGTGAAATTTTCACTGAAACTGTCTGCCAACATGTTGGCTATATCTGCAGGGTTTCTGTATGCAGTGTCCTTGACCACCAGTTCTGAGCAGATCTGGATGCTTCCCTTGAGATTGCAGACATATGTGAAGAAAGCCTTATGATTGTCTTTAGTAGATGTGGCCAGTTTGGACTTGAAGTTTGCTTTGGAGGATTTCACTAGTGCTCTTATTTGCTTTGTTCAGGCTAAGGAGAGATTGCCTCCAATTAGACCACAAAATACAAAAAAAACAAAATACTCCAAAAAACACACATATTTTGTGCTTCCAATTAGACACCTGCTCCTACTTGGTCCTGGACAGCAATGTTTTCCTTTTATTATAGAATTTATTTATTGTAGATGTTCACCAAACAGGTTTACTCTTCCTTGAGGAGGATGATTTAATCCTGTCTGGTATTCCTGATTCCATGCAGCTATATACATGCTCATATAGTGCTTTGGTGTAAGTTTGGACATATGTGCCAGTGTCTGTGGAGGGGGAGGGGGCTGTAAAGCTGTTTATACCTTCCCTCAGGAGGTTGTAATTGGATTTTGTTTGACCCTAGCTGGGGGGAGGGGTTGGTCAGGGGTGGTGGTGACTTCAAAAGTGATTGCTTTGTGGTCGGATCTTACCAGGGATGATGACACTGTAGGGATGCTGCAGTGGTTACTCATGTTGGTTAATACCAAGTCCAAGATATTTTTACCTCCTGTGGGGGTGTCCACCAACTGGTCCAAGGCATTTGCATTGACGAAATCAAGGAATCTCTGGGCATTTGTGTTTTGGTATGAGTATTTCTTCCAGTCTATGGTTGGATAGTTAATGTTGCCCACGTTCAGGGTAAAGGGTTGAATCTTGATAGATTCGAGGAGGTCCAGATAGGTGGAGTGGACATCTTGAGTCAGAGTTGGAGGCCTGTAGCTAGCTATGATTTGAATATGGGTCTTGTCAATTGTTAACTGCACCTGGAGTATTTCCTGTGCATCGTACTGTTTGACCAGCCTAGAGGTGTGTATGTCTTTTATATATATATATATTGCAACTCCAGCTCCTTTTGTTTTGCTGCCCACGGCTTGGGGTCTGAATGAATGATAGGATGAGTAACCTGATATGGCTGGGGTGCTCTCTGCAGCTTTGAACTAGGTTTCTGTGACTGCACAAATGTCAGCTTCTTCCAGGGTTAAGAATGAGTGCAGTTTCATGTTTAGACTCCTAGCGTTTAGCAGCATAACCTTTAATTTCCGTTTTGATGAAATTTTCATGTTGGCAGTTTTGACCTCATGGCATTGCCTAAAAAAGGCACTATGGGGAGGCAAGAGCCTTTGCCAGAAGCCTGAAGCCCAAGGGAGACAGATGCAGGCCATCTCTGGCAAAGCACCGTGGCTTGTCAATCATATCATCCCAGGCTGTCAAGTACTGGATCCCCTTTGAATGACACCAGAAACTAAGCCAGTTGTTAAAGTTAATCATTTTCTGTTTGTATTGAGGCATCATTCCAGGTGATGGTAGAATGCTGCTTAAGGCTAGGGACATACCTGCCTGGGACACATACTCAGCGAGCTTGATCATGTCTCTCATCATATAGTCCAGGGAGGTATGCTTCACGTCATTCTCTCCAACATGGATTATGACAGAGTTATAGCAGTACATGTTGAGAGACTTGAGCGCATTGGTGATATGGAGGATTCTGCCACTTGACAATCAACTAACCATGGTTTTCTCTTTATCCAGCCAGGTGAGGGGCTGGTAATCAATAAGTACAAGATGTCTATACTAGCAGGACAAGTTGGTATTGGTAACCAGGCTAGCAATGTGTTTGGAAAAAAATATTAAAGCACCAATGTTAGAAAGGGACCTATGCAATTATAACTGTGCTGAACAGAGTTCATATAACCATAGAACAAAAGAGATCTATGCAATTATGCAAAGCAAACAAAAACTGTCACACACCTAGCAAGAGTCTTCAAACAGAACAAAATCAGCACCAAAAAGGACTCAAATAATCCAAACAGTATAGAAAACAGTGTAAAAAGGTTTAATAGCAAAGCTTTCAAGACAAGTTTGATGACTAGGGAGGTCCACTGGGCTCAAAGAGCCCACTGTCAGTGGAGGCCTGGGGGAGAAAAGCTCTAATAATACATAGTACAAGCTCCATAATATGAAGTACAATATATAGTGGAAATAGAAACAAACTAAGTAAATTTTACATACAAAATAGCAAAAACTAAACAAAAGTTAAACAGCAGCTTGGAGAAGGATGTAAAGCATATTTTCACATTTAGTGGTTGAGAATAGCAGTACAAGATTAAATTAATACAGAGGTTTAAATAATCTGAGAATTATATAGAAGTAACATTAGCATGGATGAGTTCTTTATGCATGAATATTAGCATGAGTTAAATTAATACAGAAGTTTAAATCCTCTGAGAGTGGTATAGAGTTAGCATTTGCATGAAGGCTGTACATAAGGTTAATCAATACTGTGTAAGGAAGAACAAACTTTGTGTGTTATAAAGTATTTATGTATTAAGCAGGTTAGGTAGGTGTAGTGCAGTTGCATTTCCATTTGTGGGTGAGGTAAGAATGGATCTGGGTTTTGAAGTGTTCAGAGTTCTCAGAAATTCTTAGAGATGGAGGGAGAGAATTCCATTTTTTGGAGACAGAAAAGGATAGGAGAAGCTGACCAGCGGGAAGGTTTGGTTTATAAACAGAGATTAGATTTTGGTGGGTTGATCTTTGAGTTCTGTTTGGGGTATATAATGTTAAGATGTTTGTTAGTGCTGGGCATATAGTTAGTTTGAAAATAAACTTGTGAGTGGTAATGAGCTGGAGGTAGTCAAGGTAGTTTGGGAGTTCTAGCCATTGCAATTGGTGGAGAGATTTACAGTAGTGAGTGGAGTATTTGGAAGTGGTGGCAAACTTTGAGATTTTATTGTAACAGGATTCTAGTTTAGAAGAGATGGAGGAAGATAGGTTGGTTAGTAGGGGAGCACCATACATTAGTGAAGGTAGTAAAAAGGTAGTGGCGAGGGTCTGTCTTGTTGAGGGGGAGAGGAAGTTTGAGTTTCTGTACAGCATGCCAAGTTTCTAATGGGTTTTCTTTATATTTAGCTGAATATGGTTATCGAATTTTAGGTGTTCGTCAATAGTAACTCCAAGAAGTTTATCAATTAAATTTAGTACTCAATTAAAATCATCTTTATATGCACACACAAATAAGATTAACTATCTAATCAATTAATCAAGTGCAGCCATAATTAAATAATTATTAAACCACTCAAATTGAAATCAATCTTTTAAAGGCATAATGACCTTTCCTTTAAAATTGGTTTAATGCTTACTGTTTCATTCAACCCAGGGTAGGCATCAGCATGGAAATAGTTAATCCACTTATATTCTACACATTCAGTATCCAGAACTACATACATCCTTAAGGTTTTTATGTAATAGAATAATAACTCTAAATTTAAAGCTATGTGTTTCCTGGTTATTCATCCCATCTCATGTTTGGCTAAGGCATTTATTTCTAATTTTATATGTATATCTGAAAGATGTTCAGCCATATGTTCCTTCAACATCCTGTTACTTTTGCCTACATAAAATGAGGAGCATTTCTCACATGTAGCCAGATATACCACATTCTTAGTTATGCAAGTAGCAAACTATTAAAGCAAAATATATTCTTTGTAATGGGATGTTCAAATTCATTTCACGAATCAATAAACTTACAAAACTGAAAGGCATAACATGGAACCATGGTCCTTGTTTTAATATTGAGTTTAGGTCTAATATCAAAAATCCTTAAAACAAAGCTGTTACCTTATGTTTCTACCTTTTTTAAATAAAGGCTGTCTGTTCACCTATAATTCCCCTCACAGTATCAGAGGAGCACAAAACGGACCAGTTCTGTTTAATTATCTTTTTAATACTATTAGTATATGTATTAAAATTTACAGAATACCTTAGCCTATATTTAAAGTTCATTATGGCAGCTGTTTGTTTTGAATCAGCTTCAGACCTAGAAAAAACGGCTTTCTCCCATAACGTTTATGTTATTATAATTATGAATATTATCATTATATCCTGTATCTTGAAATTCACTATACATTTCGTTAATTTGAGTTATGCAATCATTACTATCTGTATTTAATCTGCTGGCCCTTAAGAACTGGCTGTGTACAATACCATTTATATATACATATATATATATATATATATATATATATATATATATATATATATCTGTGTGTGTGTGTGTGTGTATATGTGTGTGTGTGTATGTGAGGGGTGCATACTCACTATGTAAGTATCTGGGCATCTGAACATCCTTCCTATAGATCTTAGTTCCTAACTCATCATTTTGTACATATATATATATATATATATATATATATATATATATATATATTAATATCTAGAAAATGAATGCTATTTTTTAGAAAATACAGGTTTAAAACTTAAGAAACTAGTAGTGTATTTCAGAAAATTAAAAAACTCATATAATGTATCTAAATTACCACACCATAACAAAAATGTCATCAACAAAATGTTTGAAAAACATAATATTAGAAAAATATGTACCCTTAGAATAAAAAATAAACTGTTCTTCCCATACAAAAAGAGCTATGTTGGCATTGGTCTTAGCTGTTGATGTACCCATTGCAACTTCTTTAATTTGATGGTAACATTGTTCATTAAACAGAAATACATTATTGCAAAGTACTAAATCTAACAATGAACAAAGGTCAATCCCACCTCTACCTCTGCTTCCAGGCTAGTCCTACCCTCTTCTCTTTCTGTCTCCTTAAACTATCACTCAGTCTGCACAAGCTTTATGTCGCATTATACCCCTCACTTGGTCTGTACTGTTTAACTGCAATATTATTCCTTTAATTTGAACCCATATTAAGATTCAAGAAGGATTTATAGTGGCATGCTTTATATCTCCTATGTAACATGTGGTTTGCTTCAACATTATCAGAAGCTTATTATAACTCCCATCCAATCTGTCCTGTTATTCTGTAATCTTTAACTTGGACTCCTAAAAGTGTACCATATGGTGACTTAGTTACACATCACATGACCCATGTTATATTTCAGTTGATTTCTCAAGATCCTACTAGAAGTCTATTGTAATGAATTTTAATGCCATGAGTATGTCCTGTAACAATCGAATACCTGCAGTATGGTTTATATTGCAATGTTTTTATTCCATGTATGTGGAGCTTTTCTCCCCGAGCCTCCTCTGAAAATGGGTTCTGTTGATGCATTTAGATTATCCTGATAAACAAATGTCAAATAAATCAATAACTAATTAACTAACTAAATAAATAAATAAAATAGTTTCTATGTCATTGCTTGACTTAGATGTATACTTTCAAAGGTGCTGCCTAATGGCTTCAATCCCAAAATCAATAGGGATGACTGTAAATAAGGAATTGACATCTAAAGTAATGAAGAAATAATTATGAAAATCATCTGTTGAAGGTGTCCTTTTAGATTTGCTTGCCAAGAGTATAATTGTGAGACAAAATCTCTACTATCCTTAATATAACTGAATATATTTAAGAGTGGGACTAAGTGCATTTTCTAAAAAGATAGACATAAACTGTGTCACCCAGCCAGTACCAGAAACTATAGGTCTCATTGGAGGAGACACTAGGGGGGATTCATGAAAGCCTACACCATAATGTTTACCATGTCTGCATCATGGCATGATGCACACATGGGCACAAAAACTTTTAGATTCATTAAACTCCATGTGGTGTTGCACATGAGCATGCACGGACGTGCAGATATGAAAACTTTCATGGCATGCAAATTACAGCATAAGTAGATTAATTTTATGCTAATGAAGCAAATCAACAGCATGATGGAGCAATTCATCAGCCTCTAAAGCAACCATATAGACTCTGTGTTTGTGTTGGAAACTTTTCAAATACATCCTAGAAAAAGAGTGCGCACGACATCAAGCGCAAGTAAGAGCTCTTAGGATTTGTACAGAACTGACCTCAACATGTAACCCCATACATATTGTGATGCCCGTGCCCTGACTCAGCAATCAAGGAGCCTCAATCCTCACCACTAACACCAGAGAGGGTATCTCATATGAGAGGAAAGGATAACAAATACACACAGTAAAGTACAATTTCCCTTAAGTGCACACAGAGATCAGTCAGTCCGGGGCTGGTTGCTCCCTAGGTCTGCAATAACACTCCCCACTGGCACAGCTATAGTAGGGTCCAGATCTCAGCCTAGCTGGCATGCTAACCTCCAGTACTCTCTCTGTCCAACCAGTGCTTCATGTCCCTACCCAAGTAGCTGATACGCACACACACACACACACACACACACACACACACACACACACACACACACACACACACACACACACACACTTTGAGATAATTATTTATACAACTTCACAGACACTCCTGGGAAAGACTGACACAAATTCTCCAGCTGTGCCCCATTACCCAGCCTATACTGTAGTAATTACTGCCACCACCAGCTAATAATTATCAGCTACCCAAAGGCCCTTAAAAGGGTGCCCAATTATTACTGTGCAATATTATTACCCATTCGGTAAGTGTGATGAAACAGTCTAAGGCGTATTAGAGTGGCTTATTACAGGATCACGTATAAGCATGCAATGTGCTCTAGACCTTAATTATCTCTACATAAACCAGACACAGGTAAAATATTTTAAAATATTTAATAATAAATAATTAAAACACAAGACAATACTACTACACCGCAGTGCTATTCAAGAGTTCAGAGATCACACAGAAACTTAAAATAATTCAGTAGTACAGTTCTGACATAACAGAAAAACACTTAAGTATAATCTTTATAGTCCTAGCTATTTCTACAAGAAAACATACTTCTAAGATAAATTATTTACATAGAGCAAGGCAGTGCTGAGTTAGATGTCCGAAATCAAAATGCTTAATAATCTCTGGTTCTCACTGTTTAAATTGCTATTGCAGTTCTGATAAAACATTACATCATCTTTTACACTTTTTGGAGTTCCCAGGCTGACACATTAACTACATTTACATTCTTAACATCTCCCTTTTGTTATCTTGTAGCTGGTCAGGAACAGGGCAATAAAAATACATTTGCATGTTTAAGTCTAGCAATTTAACTCTGTTAAAACAAAATAATTTCTTCATCTAGACTATTTGGCACCATTGTTCCCTAGAAAGGGTCACCACATGCTTTTACTGGGTCAGTAGAGAGCACTGTTGCCACATTTTTGTAACAGCATTTCTTTACATTTAAGACAACAAGCCTGTAGTTTACATTTATATTTACAAATGATAGAATTATGTATCAAATTCTATTTGACTAGACTGGCAGCCTTCACCCTTCTCAACCAGTCTTCACACATATTATGACCTAATTACACATTGTGGATGGCAGAATATCAGAATTACAAAATAAAAAATACATTTTCAAGGGCCATGACATAAATGCACCTTTCTCCCCACCCCCAAAAGAAAATGTAATTATATGTAATGTAGGCTGCTAAAATGTTTGAACATCCTAAAACAGAGTATTTTATTGTACTGTAAGCATATGTAGTATGTAGCAGATATATGGGCAAATTAATAGCCTCCCTTGTGTTTACAACATTGTGCTAATGTGTAGTTTCTCCACTGACACAGTTACTAACCATGTAGATTTCAGGTTGTCAGCACAGTGAATATGCAAATTAGGTAAAAACTAATTGAAATTTCTGAATCCCAATAAAGAGTAACCTTGTAGGGATGTTCACTTCATGTAGACCCTTCCACAGCATTTTTGTTTTCAATGTATGTCAACAGTGAATGATGACAAAAGGGGTTGTATTCAAAAATACTTAATTTAAAGAAAATAAAAAATAACAATAAAAGGATCCTTTGAGATGACTGCAAAAATTCCTTTAATGGTGCCTCCTGGTATCTCAGCTGTTGCCTTCAAGTGATAATGAACACCATTTACAGAGTCAATTTATACAACTCGTAATACTAAAATTGTTCCCATTAACACTTTATCATTGGAACCAATTATATAAAGTACCATCTATTGTTTAAAGCACAAGTGCAACTCCAAATGTCCCAATGTGACATGCTTTTCCCTAAAACCTAGATTTTTAACAGTCTTAAATATGCTGATTCCACAAACTAAAGATGTATATTTAAACATGTGAATTTAAACATGTAAATTTAACTCAAGTTTAAACCAGTAAGATGTAATATATCAAAATTTATAAAACTTAGTTTCCAATGACAACAATTTTTCCACAAAATCATCACCCTGGTTATAGTTGGGCTTAGCCAAACCACTGAGAAACAAGCTAGCTTCAGATCCCCCATGGCAGTATGAAAATGGCATGCCACTGGACTATCCATCCTACTATGCCTGATATCTGCCAGATGTTCCATAATGCGTTTTTCAACCATTCTTTTTGTTTGTCGAACATACCACCTGGTAGGTGTGCATC
Source organism: Protopterus annectens (assembly GCF_019279795.1). NCBI lineage: Eukaryota > Metazoa > Chordata > Ceratodontiformes > Protopteridae > Protopterus > Protopterus annectens. The sequence continues at coordinate 639,774,911 of NC_056739.1, read as the reverse complement.
CACAGCCAATGATGTACACCACCCTGCATGAACAACAATTAAAACTGTTCCATTTTACATACTTTTTATTGATCTTTTTACCAGTTAAGCTCCTCATCCTACTGCATGCAAACTATGCATTTTCTACAAGGGACAAAAGGGGCTGTGTCAGGTTACACTTTCAAAGTTGCACATATTTATTTATTTATTTATTTATTTATTTCAGTTTGATTACTGGGGAGGTCCACTGGGCTTTGGGGCCCATTTTCAGTGGAAGCCCGGGGAGAAAAGCTCCACAAAAACAACAAACAATATTAATTACAAAAGAGTTCAGACAAAAATATAACAATAGATGAAACAGGATTTTATAAACAGCCTACAATAGAAAAGTCTAATGGCAAAATAGTAAAATTAACATTTTTAGTTAGGTTTCAGCACACAGAAAGAAACAAATGAAGTAAAATATTTTAGGTTAGAGAAAAAGAAGGCCAGCCTAGGGTGACTTACCAGTTGATTCATCAAGTAAGAAATATAAAAGTGGCCTATATAGCTAGTATTTAGGAGAGACTAAAAGAGAGTTTGGTAGAGAATGGAAGTTAGCCTGGGGAGAAGGAGGAGGATGGTTTGAAAGGAGTAGGTTGAAGAGTGCAGTTGCAAATTCTATTTAGATAGAGGTGAGAATGAAGTAATGTTTTGAAATTGTTTAGGTTGTGGCAGGATCTAACAGAGGTGGGTAGGGCTGTGATGGGTGAAAGTGCATGTCACCTATGCAAAAATCACAGATTGTATGTCATCCTCAGAATTTTGTTGTAAAATGTGTCTTCTCTGTCCATTTCAAATATTTTTTGTACATTTTTTATGCCCTCATTTGCATGATGGTGTGCATAGTGCACTCATGGGAAATGGAGGAATGAATAGCAGTTTTTGTTGTGCTTGCCATGTAAATAGTCCTGTTTCACCACGTGTATGTGTGAGGTTAGAGTGCAGATGGTTCTCGGTTTGAGTACAAGGTGGGCAAGATTTCCTTTTTATACTCAGTGTTTGCAGGATATCACTGGAATGGAAGAAAGTAGTTAGTTTTGCCGTGCTTACTTTATTTATGCATAGCTGCATAGGGCTGCTTGGAGGTGCAGCTTGCACACTGATGAACAAGCAGTGCTAGATACAGTATAAGCTAGATACAGTATAAGCAGGTGAATTCCATTTTCATGAACCAATCGAACACAGTGCAGCTATTCAACATGCGATAAATCATCCATGTAATTTCCTTTCTTGTTTTTCCTAAATACTTAAATACCATTGGAGTAGAGACAAGGAAATTTTAACTGACACAATGCTATGGACTGCTTCAGCTATTCTACATCTCTTGTACTACAGGCTGAAGTCAATGCTGCTGGTGTTGATGACAATAGTCCTAGGCCAAGAAGAACATTGCTCAGGCCCAGGGTAACTTAACAGATGCTACATGAGCTGGAGATTTTAGATAGCTACAGGCTAGACAGGGACACCTTACAAGAACTCTGTTAGCTCTGCTGCCCTCAACTCAGAGCCAGAACCAATCAAGGGGGACCCATCCCAGTGGAAACTAAGGTATGTGTAGCCCTTAGAATATATATTAGCTACAAGTACCTCAAAATCCACCAAGAAAGACAAGAGGACGATGATTTGGACTTGACTCTACATTCTACACCTACCAGCAAAGAAAAAAAAAAACACTTGATGAACTTATTTTGGCAGTAGGTGAAATGCAAAGGTCTTTGACTGTTTTGTCAGCTAGAATTAGAGAGAGTTATAAAGTTACTAACTCTTCTAATAATTTTCCCCTGAATCCTGTTTTGTTTCAAAGGCAGGAGCATTGTCAAGATAATTCAACAAATGGAACAGCTAGTAAGTTTTTAAATGTTAGCTTTGACACGTTTGCAGGGGATATAGTTTTGGCAAATAATAACTTTGCTGCTAAAAATAATGTCAACTCTCTGTTGGACAAAATGGAAAGAGGTTTGAAGTGTTATCGGATATGAATACTATATTAATGCTGATGTTGTACCTAAGTAAGGGTCTTCATTTTTTTTAAAACTACCTAAGGGAGTCTCTATGGACAGTCCATTTTTTAAGGAGCTATCTACTTTCTTTGACAGTGTTGGTAAAGACTTTTTAAAGCTTCTCATTAAAAACAACAGTACTGTTTTGGCAGAATTATGTGTTTCCCCTGACAGAGATGGATGCCACCATTGGTGAACTACTTATTAATTGTCCAGACTCAAGATTTGAGTATGAGCAGTTGATTAAAAATGTTGAACAGTATGAGCAAATAATAGTTCAATGTAAAACTAAAATAATCAACAGGGACTTGGGCAGCATATGCAGGGGGCAATGTTTATAGTGATTTTGTTCCCCTTCCTTCTAGACCAGGCAAAGAAACAAGATCAAATGTTATTAAGGAGGCCCAGCCAGCAGTACACTCAGGTAGTGGATCTAACACTATCTTTCGACCTTTACAGCCAGAGATGGGTTCATCAGTTGTTAGTGGTTTGGATTTAGCTTCTGTGAAGATCGCAACTAATGTGGCTCATTCAGAAGAGAAGCTCAGCTCTAAAGATGGTTCCAGCAGTGCAGGAGCAAGTATGAATAAGGTTTCCTCTTTTTTACAAGGGGATTTCAGTTGGAAGGAGAAAAGGAAACGCAGCAGGAGCAGGGGATATCAGACACACAGCAGAGGGTGAAATAGAGCTCAGAAATAACATTGGCCTGTCCTTCTGTGAGTTCTAATAGTGAAAATGTACTTCCTTCACATTTTTTTTTCATCTGAAAGTGCACAAGAACTTAGTTCTGTTGCTGTTGGACTGGGTAATTCTTTCAAAGTTTATATTGTCTGATTTTAACATTTCTGATGAGCACATTAAATTGTTGAAATTAGGATTTAATTTCCATCCCAGTAGGAAGGCTAATGTTACAAAAACTCTGATAGAACTCAAGCTCTACACTCATAAGTTAAATTTAAAGTATATATTGAATGATGTTGGTCACAGTTACTGTATTTTTTGTCAAAGCCCGTCCACCTTTAATCCTAGTTTAATGCATACTGTAAAAGCCTTTGTGGCTTTCTGTGAAAAAGATATTAGAAGTATGTTACAACCTAAACCTTAATGAAAAGAAACCTCTGAATGAACTTATTTCAAGGAAAGATTTAAGGTTTATGAAGGTGGATAAGGATTGGGCTATTGTCATAATGAACTCAATTGACTACATAGAAGCTATGGAAATTATGTTAGCAATTGTATTATAGAGTATAGGAAAATCGTGAAGTTTGAACTTGTTAAATGTTATGCCTGTATCCACAGTACATGATATGACATGTTTATGAACACTGAAATAACTAGAGAAGTGTTTGAATTTTTATGTGTGGATAATCCCAGGGTGGGTGTGATGTTTGGAATTCTCAAACTTCACAAAAATGTTGAAAAACCTCCATTCAGACCTATTATATCAGCCTCAGGAAGTTGCACTGACTGTATTTCTTTGTATTTAGATTCAGTGTTGAACCCACTAGTTAAGCAGCTTCCTTCTTATGTAGCTGATTCTTGGGATTTTTTGGACCAGCTTAGGTCCTGTTTTTTCTTCCTCAGACTTTAGGTTGGAAAATTTACTGATGTTCACTGTTGATGTTGTTTCTCTTTTCACTTGCATCCCTAAAGATGTTGGGGTTGATTATGTAAGATGGTTTATGGGGAAGCATACAAGTTTAAGTAACAACAGTATTATTATTTATACTGCTTTGTTAGATTTACTATTAAATAACAACTTTTTGTTTAACAAGCAATTTTATAAACAACCACAAGGGGTGGTCATGGGGGCCACTGTTGGCCCAACCTATGCAAATTTGGTATTAGATTGGTGGGATATGGAAATACTGCCACACATTGATTATTCAGAACAAATTATCTTTTATAAAAGATTTGCAGATGATCTGTTCTTTATAGTTTGCAAAGACAATTTTAATGTCAATGAGTTTGTGGAGCTTTTAGTTTTAGTCCTACATTTTTAAAGTTTGTGGTGGGGGAAACAGGAAACAAGGTTTTCTTTTTGGATGTTAACTTGATAATGGACACTAACAAGAATGTGTTTTTGAGTAGTATTCATCACAAGAGTACATTCTGTAACAGCTATGTCCATTTCAAGAGTTGCCACCCTTACTTTATGAGAAAAAAAAAATATTCCTTAACGACAGTTCATTCGAGCATCCCAAATGATAGCGGAAAATTCTGTTTTTTTTTAAGGAAATTAACCTCATAAAAGAGTTATTTTTGGAAAGAGGCTACCCTGGAGGCCTACTTGAAAATATGACTCAAGAGGTCATTCATAGGAGACAGAAAGATTTTCTTCCTATTCTGCTAAGAGATTTTCTTAAAAAAGCTCAGAATGTAGTATCTAGTGGCACACATCTAAAAGAGGGAGGGGCAGAAGGTCCCAGATTCTGTTTAGATATGAATATAGACAGTAATTACATCCGTCAGATTATTAATGAGAATGGGAAAGTAGTTACGGCTAATGCAGATTTATCTAAAGTTCTTGGAGAAGGCCCCCATTTCATTTATAAGAAAAATCTAAATTTTAAACATTTGTTACAAAATAATAATTTTGGGGCAACCCTTACTTCTAGTGAAACTGGGAGTATGTTCAAATGTTCAGTGTGCAGGGCATGTAGATTTGTTTTTGAGGGTCCTTTTGTGTTTCTGGAACATCTACAGTTTACTATACCCATCCAGGGATAGTGTATCTTGCAATGTGTTCAACATACCCAAGTTTTTATGTGGGCATGTCTACCAAAAGTTTAAGGAAATGGGTATTAGAGCACTTGTATGCTATAAAAACAAAAACTAGTAATAATGCCCTTTTTAAGCATTCTTTGACATGTTCTAAATGAAAGAAATTTACTTTTTCTATAGTGGAAGTTGTTAAACGTGACCTTAGGGGAGGGGACTTTAGAAATTATGTTGAGCAAAGAGAGACAGAATGGCAGATTAAACTTGCTTCTTATTTACCCCCTGGTCTGAATGATATGGTGAACATAAAATGTTTCTTAAAAAATAGGAAAATTACTAAAGTGAATATACAGGGGTGAATGCCCTTGTGTTTTAAACTGTGTTAACACTTTGAGATGCACATTTTTTGTAGGATGTCTTTAAATGTTTTTATGTATTTAATTGATTGATTATTGAGATTAACTGACTGGTCAAATTTTTTTGAATGGTTTAAAAGTGATTTAGAAGTGTATTTTATCATTTCTGATGAAGTCTTTGGGACAAATACTGAACACTAAACTTTAACTATGCTAAAAAAGAACTTTCTTAGCTTCTCCTGTGCTTTTCTTGGTGGACTTTGTGTTTTTTTTTTTTTTTGTACTGTGGACACCTGGGCCTGCTTGTGTGCTGCTTTTTTTCTTTTATTAGCTATAGTACTTTTCAAAGACCAACTGGGGACATGATGGATGTGTCACAGGCATCAGCATCCAGTATACTCCATCAATTCCTGGATGATCTGCTCATACATGCCAGTGAGCATATATGTTTTCCCTTAGTTTTGAGGAGAGGGCTAGCAATATGCAACAGTTCTACTCTGTAATGCACTACGCTGAAGTACTGGGTGCCATAGATTGCATTCATTTACACATCAAGGTACCACCTGGTGAGCAGGGTAGAATCTACATGAACCACAATGGATACCACTCCATCAAATGCCCAGGGAATAATCTTGAATGTGTGTGCTAGCACCACTGGAAGATATCGTGACTCCCATATCTGGTCACATTACAACTGTATCAGATGTTTGCTAGGGAGGGGAAATCCCACAGGTCCATTTACTGGGGGATGCTAGTTATGCACTGGAATTGTGGATGATAACACCCATGCACACACACAGCCAAGGAAGAATGCTATAATGAGGCACACTAAAACCAGAAACATCATAGAGTGCATGTCTGAGCTGTTGAAGTCATGGTTCCAGTGCTGAGAAACATCTGGTGGAGCCCTGCAGTATAATGCAGAGACATGAGCACAAGTCTTCAAAGTATGTGCTATGCTACACAATATGATCTTGTGGAAACAGTTGCAGCAGGATCAGGTAGGGGAAGAGACACAGATCCCCAACAATGCCTTGGTCACCACAACCACAGTTAGAGGAGGGCTCAGAGGGGGAACCACCAGCTGCTGTGTCTGCAGGCAGACACAGGTGTGCTCAGTATGCCCTTGCTTTGGCTAAAAGACAATGCCTAGCACATTCACTGACCACCTAGGTGCCTAATACCTTTCTCCTACTTGCATACATAGTAAAATTCATGCCAGGTAACACACACAACCTGTACATCCCTATGTACTGTCTGTTTACTGCTTGCATCAGAGTCAGCCCTGAACTGAAAATGTGTCCACTGCTACATTTTTCCTGAACCTGGAGTGCAGTTTTTGAGTGATATTATGGCATATCTCTATATTTAGTAGGTTGGAACAATAATAGTAAATAGTGCTGTGGATTTGTGCAAAAAGTACTTTAACATGTGACAGCAGCGAGACCTTCAGTTTACTCATATGTGTCCATTAGTAAATACTAGGCCTCAGGTTTCAAAGATTCACACAGTCCTACCTCTGAAGTATACTGATGCTCACTAAATGGCCTTATTTTTGTACCATACCTTCATACTGGAAAATCCGTAAAGAGAGAAGTTAGGCAGTACTGATACACATTGCAATTTCTGATTTCACAGCCTTTCCCAATATCAAACAACAGGCAGAATGCAGAACAACGAGAGTAACAAGAGCATCATATCCTTGTTTGTGCCATAGCAGTAACAACTTTGCTTACCCACAAAAGAACAGGCTATGCTTGTGTGTGACATAACAGTACATGAGTCCCCCCCAACAGCTGTATAGCCTTACTTGTGCCATAACAGTAACTCAGCAATGCTCCCCCAAAAGAACAGTATACGCTGTTTGTGGCACCCAACCTGGCCTTCACTTGCTGGCAAATACATATCATATAACTCCCAGTCAATATCTGCACACATTTTAAGGCCAAAGATATTGAATGCCTTACACAACTGAATGTATCACAGTACTGCTCAGATAGCTGATGAAGTACCAAGAAACACAGATAAGTAAGACAAAGCTGTATATTTGCAAACAGAATCCTAACAGGTTGTATGATCAGTAAGTGCACTATGTCTAAATATAATAAAGAGGGTTAAAAGTACAAGTCACATCTGAAGATCTCATAGCAGTCTACACTCTGATGCATTTGTTTATGTGAATAATAACTTCATTTTTTTGCTGCAAAGTTCTTTGTGTGACAAAGAGGGCTAAGGCATCCATCCTGTTTTCTGAATCAGCCATGGTGTGAGAGTTCATATCCTGATCTATGTAGAAATATCTGATGTGTAGTATCATTTTGTAGTGTGTATGCCATACCTTGCGTTTGCTCAGTTCACATATGTCTCCATTTCCATTTGTTTTCTTACTTTTCTTTTTTTTTATGCCACTTTTTTTTGGATGCACCGCATAGCACAAACAAAAGATTGCAGGTTTTGGCTGTGCTTATGTGGCTTGCGTAAAGCACAGCATTACTGAAACCAGACCACCTAGGAAGCAGGCAAGTAGACATAGAAACTGGATACATTCAGTAAATGCTTTTCACCATTGCGAAAACCTGTGTAGAGTAACAGTCATACATTAACAATGTGGTTTGCATTTGCACACTGCTTACCTAAGAGATGTATCGCACTTTCATGTACACTTATTTAACCATAGCACAAATCTGCTGCCCAATGCATACCTTTCAACCGTTTAGATATTTGTAAAATGTTCTGGTTTTGGCATCACATTTTTGCCCTTCTCCTCATAAAAAGTTGGTTTTCTGGCAAATAATTTAAAAATATTTGACTACTGAAGCCAGAAAAAAAATATATAGACATTTGATTATCAAAACTCCTACCCTTCAGATAATTCACATCAATGCAAAACATGTCATTCTATCAATTGTGTATGTCTATAAGAGCAGTATGTAAAATGTGTCCCTATGTTTGGTCCTTTTTAAACCCAATATGTATGGCTTTGTCCAGATTACTTGCTATAAAAGGTTGAGAGGTATGGGCCAATGTGCTATGGAAATGTATATATGATACTGTCTGTTGTCAGTCCATGTGTTGGCCAAACACCCATAAACATTACAACCCGGGGGTCTCAGTTTATTTTTTTCTACACATATATCAACCACACGACAAAGTGCAATTTATAGTGTTGTGTGCTCCCTCATGGATAGTGCCATTTGGTGGTGCTCACAACCTTGCTATGCTAAACTCAAACATCCAAATATGCTCAGTAAGGGTACTTGTGTTCTTATGCAGCTAGGCTTCTAAGTAGCCTAGTACTATTAGGCTATTAGCGTCATATGACGCTATGACTCTATGTGTCTATGCAGGCTTCCCAAGCTGTTATTCCTCATGTGGCCACTGATGTCATCTACCATAAGTTCACCTGCACTCCTGTATAAGTCAGACTTGTTCTATGGCACACGTGTTAAGTACTGTGTTCTGTAGTCTGTGCACCTAGATAGGTAGGGGTTTTGTTCTCACTTCAGTTGACTGTATGTGTCTCAAGTCAGCAGAATAGAAATGCTACCCTGCTGTTACTTCTCCAGTGGCATATCTGACCATTTTTCTGATAACTGCTCATCCCTACAAATTCATTCTACACTGGCTTCCAAAGCTGTGGTCTCTCACAGGGCATGCTGATGTCATCTGCTATAAGTCCATTTGCACTCCTGTATAAGTCAGACTTGTGCTGTGGTGTGTTCATTAAATACAATGTTATGTAGCCTGTGCACTTAGGAAGGGGTTCTACCCTCATTTCAGTCAACTGGATGTATGTTACTCTAGGCAGCAGAGTATAAGTGGTATCCTATAGTTACCTCTCCAGTGGCATGGCTGGCCATTTTTTTGATAGATGCTCATCTCTACATATTCATTCATAATGGCCTCCCAAGCTGTTGTCTCTCACAAGGGTTGCTAATATCATCTACTACAAGTTCACCTGCACACTTGTATAAGTTAGACTTGTGCTGTGGTGCATGTGTTAAGCACTGTGGTCTGTAGCCTGTTTACTTAGAAAGTTAGGGGTTCTAATCTCACTTCAGTCAACTGGGTGTGTGTGACTCTTAAGCAGCAGCATATAAGTGGTATCCTACAGTTTCCTCTCAAATTGCATGGCTGGCCAGTTTGTTAATAGCTGATCATCCCTACACATTCTCTCCATACTGGCCTCCCAAGCTGTTGTCTTTCAGAGGGTCTGGTGATGTTATCTACTATAAGTTCACCTGCACACCTGCATAAGTCAATCTTATGCTGTGGCACATGAGTTAAGTACTGTGTTCTCTAGTCTGTCTACCTTAGATAGGTAGAGGTTCAAATCTCACTATAGTTGACTGTGTGTCTCTCTGTGTAAGTGAGTTGTAACTTGATATTGCAGACAGCATTTTACAAAAGCAGATGGAACACATATCTTGTCCTCAACAGATACTGCTGATGTCATTGGCTATAAAGCGTTGTCGGACACAATGCAAGCCAGACTTGTGCTGTGGTACATTACATTCAGTGATCTGTAGTCTGTGTACCTTAGATAGGTAGGGGTTATATTCTCACTGCAGTCAAGTGTGTGTGTGTGTGTGTGTGTGTGTGTGTGTGTGTGTGTGGCAGCTGTAACTTGATATTACAGACAGTATTTTACACCAGCAGGTGGGACATTTTTATTCCCATATGCTCAACAGACAATGCTGATATCATTGGCTATATCAGAGTATTGTATACATGTATCTTACCAGGGCATGATCAGACAGTGGCTTGGATGTCAGGCAGATATCACATCATGCAATACAAGATGGATTAAAGTGACATGTGTTTTAATCTGTACACATACATCTTGGCATGGTTTGTAGGCTCTGTCTAAGCTTGATGAGAAAGCCCTGTGGTGTGACCTGCAGATGTATATTTCTGTTGAGCTACATGAAACAGAGAGCATGATACTGTACTGTTCTGATGAGATTATAGTACTGTGCTGTCATGCAGTCCAGAGATCTGTATGTGATGACCTGACTTTTGATGTGCGCCAGATGTTTGTACTAGATAATCATTATAGAGAACAGTTAGAAAGTAATTAGACACATTGCAGTTATTGGCTTCACAACCCTTACAAGAGAATACAGTATAAAGTAGTGGAATGATGATGCTATCCACTGCACAACTTGGCAAGGCAAATATAATTCACAGGTACACTTATCGTTTAAAAAACATAAATGTAGATATACTAAGCAATAATGTAGCTAAGTGCACTGTGCATCAGACACAAAGCTTCAGTTTACAAAGAACGAATAGAAACCACTGGCAATAGATCCAAAAAGCAGATTTATTAAGAACACCTTAGCGCCTTGGCCAGCATAGCCTTCAAGTAGTGTAAAGCATATAAAAATACATTCCCCTTAAATACTGCATCCAATAAAGCAATGAAACAATTAATTAAGCAATCAAGCCTCTATTAGATTAAATTAGATATCTCCAATTAATGTCACCATTAAGTCCACTGGGTGCCAAAGTATTACATTTAAGAATAAAAATTGATTCTTTAAATAACAATCTGTCTTTTAACATGGCAGCATCCCCCAGTTTTATAAAAACTGTGTCTAAAATAGTAGCTTGCAAAGTTTATAATCACCATTATGACATTCTTTAAAGTGAACAGCCATAGAACTTTCTAATTTTTGCTTTTTTATATCTCTGGTATTGTAATCTAGTTCTGAACATTCAGCATGAACAAATTACAAGATTTCATAAGAGACTTACATAACAATTCTTGCGACTTAACATTTGATGGATTGCTTTTTGGCAAAGAGATTAATTTAAAAAATCAATTTTTATTCTTAAATTTAATACTTTGGCACCCAGTGAACTTAATGGTGAAATTAATTGAAGATATCTAATTTAATCTAATAGCGGCTTGATTGCTTCATTAATTGTTTTATTGCTTTATTGGATGCTGTATTTAAGGGGAATGTATTTTTATATGCTTTACACTTCTTGAAGGCTGTGCTGGCCGAGGCGCTAAGGTGTTCTTAATAAATCTACTTTTTGGATCTATTGCCAGTGGTTTCTATACAAAGCTTCAGTTTCCCTAAATCCAAAAGAGAGAAATTATGGGTATGGCACACTTACTATCACTTACACAGGGTGTTGTGGGGGCGGAGGGCAGAGGCCTAGGCTGACAACAAATGTTGCTGAGTGTGTGTGAGTAAAAATGAGGAAGCAGACAGGCTGATCCATGTAATTGTTGTATGTGTGACTCTGTAGGGGTCTTCCATGTGAAAGTGGTGTGTAACACTGTGCATGAACACAGCCAAGCTCAGTGCTAGCTCTGTGTCTTGCTATGTTAGACAGGTCTGAGCTGTGCATAGTAGAGTTGTCAGTTCATCATTGTCACCCCTGACCACAAGACCTGGCTCTGCCAGGAGATGCACTGATACTACCTGAATGTGACTATTGTCTGCTGGACATACTCCCTTCATGGGAATACCCAGAACCAGGACCCCATAGCCTGCCACATCTGGGTGTGGACAGCACACTATCTGATGGTGAAGAGAATGTAATGCCACTACGGGAGTACGATCGGGCATGGACACTTTGCTAGCAGCAGATGATGTGGCTGATCTATGTCCTCATGGACAACATCCCCCTCCCAGCAGACATGTCATCACAGACACTGCACAGTTTATGATATAAACCCCTCATTCCATCACATACATTCCATGTTCCAATGTGTCATTCAACCGATTCATTGAATTGGCTACACAGTGGAGGCAGTCACAGATGTCGGACTGTGCCATATCTAGAACCCTGAGAATTTGTCTGGAGCACCTTTCAGAATGTGCCTGTGTCTCCATGATGACCTAAAGATCAATTGAGTGACACAGGAAGAGATACCTACAGCAGGTGGAGGAGGGACACCATGCCTCCTCTGAGCACCCCTATCACCCTCCTGCCTGGCACTTTGACAACATTTTGTCTACGGACAGATTCAACAGGCAGTGAAGCTTCAGTAGCCACACTCCCCTGATCAATGTCCTCATCCTCAATTTGTGCAATATCTCCGGCCTCAGTGAACTGGGTAGGCATATACCTACTTGCTGTGTCTGGGGAAGATGAAGGTGGTCACTGGATGTCAACCTCTGCACCAGATTCAACCTCTGCACCTCCCAACTGTGCCTCAGTTTGGCCACGATCATCATTAGTGTCTGTTGAGACATTAACATCAGGTGTGAGAGAGAGTCCCACTGTTATGGTCACCTGTGATAAAAAGGGAGAAACACAAGAATACATTAATGCTTGCTCTACTATGCTGCATTATATGCTAAAAAAGTACACTGCTGTCACTATTACAGACAGCACAACAATACATACAACAGGCCTGAGAGGACACATTATGAAATATCTTGAAGTTTATCTACAGTACCGACATAAATGTATTAGGCTTACCATTTGCAGAAGGCCTGCATCTCTGTATTCCTGATGGTTCTGAAATAAGTAAAGAAAGATGTAATGACAATATCATCACATTTAACAGTAAAACAGGGAGTAATACATTTACAGCTCTATATCTGCAGTGCCTCAAATTTCAACAAGAGTTTACTATCAAAATGCTACCATTGCAAAAAAGCCGAAAATAAAAAAAATGAAGGTAAAAGTATAGAACAGGCACAATGTTGAATCTGCTGAACGAATCGACATTATCGTTGAACAGATCAAGTGATGTCCATGTAGGAGCTCAGGTAAATGAAACTCCTGCACCTCACATCATGTTATTACAAGGGGGCAAGCCCCCCTGCACCCCCCACACCTTCTGCTAACTATATATTCCAACTCCGAGATCGCACTATAATGAGGGAAGGGATGAATTTCCCATACTGCACTGTACCACTATCTCAGTACAGTACTTCAAGTTCATATCAGTGAATGCACTATGCATTTGCTGATATGAACTTTTGAACATGGATATGTTCAGCAGCACAGAAAATCAACATCCATCTTTTGATTTTCTGTCTGCAGAGAATCTCAGTTTGTCTTTTTAATTGTAAACCTATTCTAATCATCATCTAACAAAAGTATACCTGTAAGCTCCTCTTGGGATGCAGGAGTTGTGCCTACATCCAGAGCATACTGTGCCATGGTTTGCTGGGAGCTTTCCTGGGTAGCAATGTTCAGCAAGAATTCCTCAGTGGCAGTGAGAGGGGGTTCTGCGGGAGGGCCTCCACCTGTGACTTGATGATGAGTGCCACTGCAGCTGCACACCTACATGCAGTAGTTACCATGTCTGTGGCTCTATGATACATCTGCTCAAATGTGTGACTGTGTCACCCAACAATGTTAATGTTCGCCACTAATTCATCCCAGAGGGCTGTACACTCAGCCATACCAGGCTGCATCCTGGACAGCAGCACAGTAGCATGTTGCCTTAAGGCATCAATTATCAGATTATTATGTGTATCTGTAAATGGGGGCCTATGACAAGCAGATATATTGTGTCCTACAAGACAAAAGAATGATAATACTTATGAGGATCACAAGACTACAAATTAACTGTTTACAGATAAAGCAGTAAAGGAAGGCTGTCAGTATTCCCCCTGGATAAACATGAAAGAGTCTGCATATTTAAAAAAATAACAAGACAGAGGATACAAAACAAGGAGACTAACAAGAGAAACATGTCCTTGTTTATGCCATAGCAGTAAGTAAAATATGCTCACCCACCCAAAATAACAGTCCAGTCTAGTTAGTGCCCTAGCATTAACTCATCTTCGTTCCCTGCCAAACAAAATGACAGGTTAAGGATCCACTGTGCTAACAAAACATCTTTGAAATGCTAAAAGTGCTGCCAAAGGACCTGTCCATGTAACATGTGTACATATTTATAACACAGCATTCCCTTTTCAGGTATTTCAGTCCTGTGTACCTGTGAAATGGCTTGACAACCAAGCCCATGTTATCATTATACTTTTAAGTATTGCATACAGATTAAAGTGTGAAAGCCATTACTACAGATTTATTCTTAACTATGTTCCAGAAGAAATAAAGTTGTCTTAGTGAGTTGAACAATGTACTAACTTTCCTCATCATCAGTTTGGCTGGCTACACATTTGCCTTTTTATAATGAATTGCATTATTAATGGATTGAATCTGTCTTAGTCTGTGCTCCAGAGATACTAATTACTGCATAAGCTGGTGAATTTCATGGTAATCAACCAATCTTTTGAAGCTATTCAACAAGATATAAAGCATCTATGCAGACTCCATGCTGTTTTTTCCCAGGAATTTCACAAAGTGTGGAGTACAGACACAGCAGTTACAAGGTAAGTCCTGAACATGTACTGTAATGCATACTGCTCGATTCTCACTGTCTCCAAATTTGATGTCTGTGGGTTCTTGATGTTTCCACCCTCCAACTGGACCAAATAAAGTGTGTCAAGTCAACACATGTGTGAAATGGATATGTACAGGATGATTTTTTTGGGGGGGGGGCAGGTGTCCGAATGTTGGGGAAGGGACATAGGAATGTCTGTACAGGCAAGTTGGCAAGGTGAGGAAGCAATTGCTGACAGACAGGACATACAAGACAAGATACAGGGATGGTGAAAGACACAAGATGGGGGTGAACAGCATGGTTGGTGTGAGGGTGGGGAAATCAAGGTCTCATGGACATCTGGATGGGTGACAGTGGGAATCAAGTCCTCACCCAGTGGACTGTCACCACTGTCCCCTCACTTCACCATCAGCTGCAGTGCCCAATGTGTGCATCTTCAATGGGCACTCTGTACCATGATGGACAGAAGTCCTTCCATCCACTGTAGGCGTGTGTTCACTGTGTGGTGCACAATCTTATTTACCATATCTGGCAACTCATTCTGGTGATAAATGTAGCCCCTCTACCACTGTTCCCAAAGGGGAATGCAGGCCTATCCTCTGGGGCAGAACTACCTGAGGGCCCAGGTAGTGCAGGGAGAGCAGAGGGAGTACTGCCAGGCTTCAACCCAGATGTGCTGGGCCTTGGTGCTGTAGCCAGTGGAGTGAGAGTAGGAGAACCACATGAGACCTGCCTACCCTGCTGTGCTATAACAATTAAAAAAATATTAACATACAATTATAAAATACAAAAAAATGAAAAAAGACATAAAAAAATAAATAGATGAATGAAGAAAAACAAAAATTAAACATAATAATAAAAATAAAAGCAAATTATATAACAATGAATGCAACAAAATTAGAAATAATAAACTAAAGCAAAGAAATACAAAATTATGCATAATAACAGCAAAATGTACGATTAAACAATAAAAAAGGAAGAAAAGGGGTAGGGTGAGAGAAAAACAGGAAAACATTACTAACTTCATAGTTAATATACAAAAGCTTTCTACAATTATTTCATGCTATTCTGTTACATTTTTCTTTTAAAACTACAAACTCCTAAGAATTTTCTTTATTACTTTGAAGACTACCCATTTACTAACAGATGGACACTGAAGTACTGATCAGATTGCAGCTAGCAATCATTCATGTCTGCAGATATTGCACATATGCATGATTGCAGTTGACAGCAGGCCATTCATGCCAGAGGTATTGAGGTCTGAAAGTAACTTGCAATAATGATGATTAGCTGTCAGTACTGTGCATATAATGATGAAAACATAACACTATTGTGCACACTATTGTATATCTGGGAAGTGTGGTCTTTGAACCCACAACCGCTGACTACTGTAATACTGTAATTTTATTTTGGCCTACAGACTAATGCATGCATACTTTCTTTTTATACTTTATACATACCTGCTCACAGTTATTTGAGAATGTGAAATGTTTGCTTTGTGCTACAGAGTCAAGCATGTATACTTTCTTTTACAGTTGAGATATGCATGCTGAATTATATACAACTCTCTAAAATAACAAGTAATCCATCTTTAATAGCTAAAGCTACAATAACAGTACTTTTTATATACATACATATCACATGCTTCTCTCATCCTTGCCAGGCGCACTGCATGCGACTTCACATTTGCAGCTGTGGAATAAGAAAAAGAAAACAGAATGCCATTATGAATACAAGTCTTGACTATATTCAGCTATAACTTTTACAATTGGTCAATGCAGTTTATAAGAACACATCTGTGGAGTGTTCCCTGCTCTACATTTCCTGATCCCCTCATCAAGGGTATCCCTCTTCCTCCTACAGAGATTGTTATAATGATGACAACACTGCTCTGCAGTACATGGGATACCTGTCACACTGGTCAAAGCACTAGCCGTATTACTCCAGGCTTCAGATTTATACTGAGAACCTGAGTAGTCCCTCTGAAAAAGTTGTGGGCCATGCTTCTTAACTAGGAGCCCAACAAAGACTTTTGACTCCTGAACACCCCAACATTGCACTCGAAAGTGCACACCCTCTCCAACACCTGCCATGTCTCCTAAAGTCATGCTCAATGTATAATGAGCATCTCCCTCCAATTCCACTTTAAATATGTTTTTCCATCAAATGCATGCATTATGCTTACTGAGAGGGCTAAATTTGAAAAAGCTGCATCCTGCTTACCATCACGCAAACATTATAAGCCAGGATGTGTCTGTTTGGATGACTGTAAGTGACACACAACAGCAGCCAATAAAAAGTAAACATAAAAAGCAGTGCAATTCCAAGGATATCTGATACACAGCCACTTCTGTAGCCCTGTTATTCAAACGGGATTACAGAAATGTACTTGCATAAACACATTATATCTACAGTCATACTTTTGATAATATATGTGCAATACCCATATAAATGAATAGGTAAATAACTGACATAATATTAGTGTCTCAGCCCTCATACATGTAACTATTAATATCAGCTACACTGCGTCAGGTGTTATGAGTGAGATTAAATATGACGTGACATGGAACAATATTAAAAGTGTATGGAATATGTGTTTTTTGAACCCAGGACCATGTGTGCAATAGTCCTAAACATACAGCTCTTGCCACAAGAAGGTTGAGAAAACACTTGCCTATGTTGCACTTTATTTGTATAATCTGCAATGTCAACACAGTAAAAGAAATGTTTGCTCACCCTGTACTAGAACCCAGAACCATTTGCACGCCAGATGTAGACTTATCACCTTTTGCTAGAGGATTAGTTACATGACATCACCTATATTACTTTTCATTGTTAACTTGATGGTGTTAGTACAGCACAGCCTTGCTTTCTGAGTTTGCACAATGCCCAGTGGTATTAATTAAATGCATTTTGTTTATATTTTTAGCTGTCTGGGCAATGTCTGATACATGGGTTGTCCAGTTGCACAAACGAGCAAAGCATTATGCAAACATGAAAAAAAAAGTAAAAAAGAGAAAGAAAGGAAAAACTATAAGATATATTAAATTAATAAATGCAGAATGACATATCTGTGGCAGGGTCCCTTGTATGATTTTTCTCAATTTAAATGTGTTTGGGACCCTGCCAAATTTCGAATAAGGGAAAGAAATTGCTGTAATACCTCTTAACTGTATAGATTTTTCACAGAATATTTTTTGGTCTGTTTCTCATAAAATTTTGGGTTTTTGGCAAATCGCTGGCAAATCATTGAGGATTGAATTCGGAAAATAATGACACACATTTGAGATTCAGATTTTATACTCTTCAGAAAATTCATGCTAATGCAAAACCTGTTATTCTATAAACTTTTTAAATTAGTAAGAGCTGTATTTATAAATTGACCCATTTTTGAGCCTTTGCTCCCCCATTGTTTACAGTTTTGTTCAGATTTCTTGCTCTAAAAGGTTGAGAGGTATGCTTGCTGTGCTGCAGACAGCAACCTTACACAGAAATGCTATCCACATTCCTGAAGAGTTTTTGTGGCCAAAAAGGCACTGTAGTATACCACAAAGCCTTGTTTAAGTGTCCCTTGCTTCATTAATATGCATCGTATGGCACCACCACAGGCACAACTTTGTGTACAGTGAAACACTCTGTGTAGGCTCTACACAAACCCTACATGGAGTTTCTTGAATCCTGCAGTAGATTTTTATGGATTTTAGTTAGTCCTGAGATAACTGGAATAACTGGACTAGTGACATCCATAAACATATAATCATTCTAAAAGATGGAATTAGTAATTTGAAGATCATACAAATATGACTTACATTTATAAATAAGTTTTTGTACATAAACATAATCTGCAACATGAAATGTATTAGTGTTAGATAATAATTGCAGCATGCTAGCATTATAGTCTTCCCTATCCATAATCACTATAGCTCTCCCTTTATCTGCTTCCTTTACTATAATTGTGTCATTAATTTGTAGCTGTTTCAATGCTAAAAGCTTATCATTGGAAATATTATAATATTTAACATGCTGTTCATTATTAAATAATTCATATATTTGTTTTTCACACATACTCTGAAATGGTATTACTATAGGTTGACTAATGGGCATAAAACTTACACCTTGCACTATTAATATTCTGAGAGGCACTACCTTTAAAGAAAACTTTCAAATTAAGCTCTCTAATAAATAAATGAAGCTCAGTTAGTGCTTTGCTAACATCTCTGCTACTAGAAGGTATAAAATTCAATCCTATTTTTTAAAAGAAATCATACATACATGAGTTCAACTTAAGAGGAGACAAGTTCAAAACTACATTATCAATCTTAGGTTCAAAAATGTCCACATTTATATTGTCTAACTTGCTATAGTGTCCATATTTGAGCTTTCCAAATGACTCCTCTTGTTGGGACTTTGAAATTGTCTCTGTACCCTTGCATTCTGTGTGCTTTTGATACGCTGTTCCCTTGCTACTAAACATTGATTTTGATTTATAACCTTCTCCTGTAGTTGCATAGATACACATAAAGGGGGCAAAACACTGGTATCATCATCGCCATGAGCTGTACTACATTTATTTTCAAAGGCAGTAACTGCAGTAGATTTCAGCTGTATTTCTTTTTTTTTCAAAACAGGTTTACTGTTTTAACATATAAGAGAAATATCATAACAATTTTATACAAGTAATTAAAAATAGGTATTATTATAATATTCAACAAAACAACTAAAGTATTTACAAA
This sequence comes from Protopterus annectens, assembly GCF_019279795.1. Taxonomy (NCBI): domain Eukaryota; kingdom Metazoa; phylum Chordata; order Ceratodontiformes; family Protopteridae; genus Protopterus; species Protopterus annectens. The sequence goes on along the minus strand of NC_056739.1, from coordinate 639,755,752 downwards.
GACATCCACTACAATCAGATCAATTAATTAAACTAAAATACCATGCTATTGAAATTAAAACTTTTTTAACAAATTTTGTAAATTATCCCATACAATAAAATAAGATGTTTTTCTATTTGTTCTAGTCCTAATTGTGTTTATTTCCATATGGCACACTATATTCATAACATTTTTAAATTCATTAAACGAAGGAGGTGTATCTGAAATCCAATTTCTAGTTATTATTTTCCTAGCCACTGCTAGAATAGACCATAACAAGGGAAGCTTAACCTTTTTAACACTTTGAGGTACAGGTGTGTTGAATAATATAAGAGATTTAGAAATAATGAAATTATCTGTAAAAGAGCCTGCAAAAATTCATTAATTGACTTCCAGTATTCTTTCAATTTTATACAGTCGTAAAACATATGAGCCCAGTCAGCATTAATTTCTACATTACATCTCTTACATAGATTATCTTTATTATTTATTTTATTCATCATCAAAGGTGTATAAAAGATCTATGTAAAATTTCCATGTATAAAGTCTCCAGACAATGGAAGACGTAGTTCTATAAGCAGATTCCAATATATATTGTTTATCTTGTTGATTTGGTGGGTCCCCATTAATAGAAGTGAAATAATTCCAGTATGAATCTACACTGTAAAAAGTTTCTTGTCTGATAACTTTATGTATGTATGAAAGTTTACCTTTATCAGAAACTTTATGTTGTAAATTTAATATCAAGTAATCAATCAGTGTTGGAATAGATTCTTTAACAGTTATAGACATTAAATCTATTTTATTAATGAGATGTTGTCTAAAGGTCTGAACCTCTAACCAGCAAGTTTCTCTTAGATCAAATTCTTGTTTTAAGAAATCTAGATTTTTAACTTTATTATCAGATATCAACTGATACCAGTACTTTAGATCATTATTAAATGAGTTCCTTCAGAAGTAGATGACAAAAGCATACCCTGAGTATACATTATAGGAAATACAATAAAATTCCATTCCCTATACTTAGGGTGCATGAATATAAAGTTACGATAACTAATAATAATATTTAATGGGTAACAAACCATATGTTTAGGTGTAATAGGTGAAGTACAAAATTCCTTTAATAACCATAACATGGAGTTATTTACAATCATATTTTTATGTGTTAAGGAGATTTTCATGAAGTGTATACTAATTAGTTCCCAATAATCTTTCCATTTTGTGACATATGACTGATCTATTAATAAAGTAATAACTTTTACAATAGAAGAGATAGTATATAAATTAAAGTCTGGAAAAGAAATACCCCCTTGAGACCAGCTATTAGTATGTTTCTTTAATGCAATCCTAGGTCTATTAGGTGCCCATAAGAAATTTAACATTATTGTGTTCAGTTTCTTGATAATTATTTTGTAGGTGGAAGTATTATTGATTGTATTAAGTATAAAATCTTGGGGAATATTATCATTTTAATAATTGTAAGTCTCTCCTCCATAGTAAAAACATATTATTCCAGGTATTAAAAGATTTTGTATATTAAGAAAACAGGTATTATAATTATTATATATAATAGATTTAATATCTTTAGATAGTATTATACCTAAATAAGTTATCTGACCTGAATTGGGTACATATTTAGTAAAATCCCTAATGAGAATATTTTTCGTGTATATATAGGTAGTATTTTAGTTTTTCTTCATTGAATATTAAACCAGAAATACTTTTAAAATTCATCATGTTATCAAATAGAGACTGTATAGAAGAATTAGATCCTGCTGATGTAATTAGAACATCATCTGCAAAAGTTGAATTTTGGATGTTGTATTTTCATCTATTTCAAAACCCTCTATGTCAGTACTATTTCTGATCAAATTAGCCCAAGGCTCCATTACTAAAGTGAATAATAGTGGAGAAAGTGGACATCCTTGTTTTGTACCTTTAAGAATGGGTATTTTTGTGAAACATATGTTCCTACCTTAATATAAGCCAACGTTCCTTTGTATAAATGTTCAATTAGATTTACAAATGCATCCGAGAAGTTTGTGCACTTCATTAAGGTAAACAGATAGTCCCAACTTACTGAATCAAATGCTGAACTTATATCAAGACTAATAAGTGTTAAATCTTTCTTTTTCCTATTTGCAAAATCTATTAATGTTAAAGTTCTTCTTATATTATCAAAAGTATTTCTATTTACAATGAAGCCTGTCTGATCTATATCTATAATGCCGGGAATGATTGTCTTCAATCTATCAGCAAAGATATTCATAAACATTTTATAATCAACATTAAGTAATGAGATGGGCCGATATGAAGAACATCTAGTTGGATCTTTATTAGGTTTTAAAATTGGCGAAATAAATGTATATTGCTAAGATGGGGGGGTTATTAACTCAGTTTGGGCCAAAATAAAAACCTTATGTATTAATGAATATGTTTTTTTAGAAAGGATTTTATATATCTCTGGTATAATACCATCATTACCAGGTGCTTTGTTTGATTTAAGCTTATTTATTTGTGTAATAACTTCTGTATATGAAATACTCTTGTCCAATAGTTTAATCTGTTGTTTATTAAGCTTTTTATTCATATTCGTGGTTATAAACTCCTTTATTTTATCTTTAGGTTCCAAGTTAATATTATTATGGTTAATTTTGTGAAAGTGATTTCTAAATTCATCTAGTATTTCTGGTATACTAGAAACATTCTTCTTTTTCCTTAGAGAAAAGATTTCTTTGATATGGTTTTGTTTATTCAACCTTTTTGTTTTATTTTTAAGTCTATGTAAGTATTTGGGGCTTATTGAATAAGACAAAAACTTGTATTTCTCTAAAGTTATTTTAACTTTATGAGTTAAAATTTCTTTGTATTTCTCATTTAGTTTGTTTATTTCTTCAATAACTTTCTTGTCCATAATATTTTCTTTATTATTATGTTTATAAGAGTCTAATTTACTTTGAATATCTAACAATTCCTTATCCCAAGATTTCCTTTTAGTATTATACCATCTGATACTTTGTCCATATAGATATGATTTTAAGGCATCCCAAACATAAACAATGGAGACTTCAGGAGTGTTATTTATGTCTAAAAAATGTTTTACTTCTGAAAGTATATATTCTTTATAGTCTTTTAGTTGAGTTAAGTATGCTGGTATCCTTTTGATCTGAACATTATGAGTATTTTTTATCATGAATTCAAAAACAATTGAATTATGATCAGATATAGGACATGAAATGATTTTGGAATTAATTAAATCTGTTACATATGGTTAGAAATAAAGACCCTATCTATTTTTGAATAAGTTTTGTATCTGTTAGAAAAAAAGGTATATGGTACTGATTTTGAATCTATCTGATTATTAATATCATTCAAATGATAAGAATTAGCAAAATCCTTTAAATGTTTTGCATTAGATGTAATTCTTCTCTTTCCTATAGTGGTAGTATCACTTTCATGTAGTATACAATTAAAGTCACCAGATAAAATAATATCTCCTATAGAGAATGATATGATCTTATCAAGATGATGTTTCACTGTATTAATACCAATTCCAGGTATCCAATATACATTAATTAAAGTGTAAGTCTTCCCATTAATTTGTATTGTAACCATACAAAACATTCCTTTGTCATCCTGATAAGACTTAATGGTTTTAGGAATGGGCATACTTTTATTCCATAAAATAGCCACTCCTCTTTTTCTGAGTGTGCTCTGAACTAACCAATACTGTATATTTGTTTGTGGCTAGTTTATCAATATCTTTTTCAAGAGATGGGTTTCTTGTAGGAAGACTAAGTTGGCCTTATGTAAATTAATGTATCTTATTAGGCTTGCCCTTTTACATGGATTATTCAATCCATTAATGTTTAAAGAAATTCCTTTTAAAGATGTCATTTGGCATTTTAAAACTTAAGAATCTTATGATCAAAATAACAAATAACAAGATAAGTAATGTTACATCTCCTCCTTTAGGTGTACCTTTAAATATAGCTGTATTTATTGAATCTCTTATGGGATTTCGTATAGGATTCAGTTTTGTTTGTAGTGACAATGAATGTACAAAATATATTGTGGATGTCAAAACTATATACAAATAACAATGAACAAGTGAAAATAATGTAAGGATTAAACCTTGCATCCAGCCTGGAGTTATAAACTTCAACTTAGAGTAGTATTTACCACTCAAGTTAACCCCCTACCCTAAGCAGCAGTACGTCAGCTACCACCTTATCAATTTAATACTAGTTATATTTAACTGAAGTTAACAGTTTTCAATTCAATTATCTAGCAAGACAAGACTACACATTTGGTAAAACAGCATCATATAAACTAAAATAAACCTTTTTTTTTTTTTTTAAAAACTGTTCATACTAATATATACATCCATGTAATATAAAACACTTGTATTCAAATAGCATTCAAATAATCTTGATGTTAGAAATCAAGAGGAGAGAAATATAAGTTCTAACATTCATTTAAATCAAAAACTTTGGCTAATATGATTCAGACATTACATATATTAGGATGCATCTATTTTCTGTCATGTAAATACAGTTAACAGCTTCCAAAAAAAAACCTTGAACTGCTTGTATATGAGCATTTACTCAAACTCATTATTGCCAATAGAATAAAATATTGTATTCATAGAAATTGTTATAAATCATACTTCATAGTTAAGCAGATTCTCAGAAACATTTATATACATATCTATATACACACACATACACACACACACACACACACACACACATATATATATATATATATATATATATACATACATACACACACACACACATATACATATATATATATATATATATATATATATATATATATATATATATATATATATATATATATATACACATGCATACACACACAGACATACACACGCACATACACACACACGCACACAAACACACACACACACACACACACACACACACACACACACACACACACACACATACACACAAACACACACACACACATACACACACACACACATACACACACACACACACATACATATATATATATATCTGATCTCACTGAGTTGTATCTTTACTGAGCACCATCTTACATTGCTGTCCCTTCAATAAATCTGTCTGCTTTATACAAAATAATGCACAGCAAACACATTTTAGTAACCAGATTTTACAAACATGCTATACTACTGCTTTAAAATATATCACATGACAATTTCTTCCAGTATAGAGTTATAAAATTATTTATGCTTGTCAATCAGATGAATTAAATGAGTTATAGTAATGTATATGTTTGGGACATAGGTTTTAACACATATTATTAATCTGCTATTCCTGTATCTGTGATGTGTCAGTGTGATATCTAGGTCAAAGGTGAGACCAGCTGCTTTCAGCTTCTCTGTGAGAATTCTGAGAGTTGAAGCTTTTGAAGTAGCTCATGGACACTGTGCATGAGACAGCCCACATCCCAGATTGTCTCTCTTAACATTTTGGCGGAAACTTATTAAAACTAGTGACAAACATTCATTTAGCAGTGTAAATGCATCTAAACATGACAAAACCTTCACAATGCATTCTACAGGTTATTACAGACTCTATGTAAGTGAAATCAAGCCCAAAATTATTAATAAGTAACAAAACTCAACATTTTTGTCCCAACTCAACTCCTATGAATCTTATTATTTACTGTGTCTATATGATCAAAAGTATTTCTATATATTAATAAAGAAAAGAAAAGAGAGTAGAAAGTAAAAGGGTGTAAGGCAGAAATAAAAAATGTAAGTGAAAGCTATAAGAAGTATATACAATAGAATATTACTTACTGTTTATATTAATAGAGTTAAAATAAAACATATTATTTACTATTATTTAGTTCTAATTATTATTAGTTAAAGCATGACAGATTATTTACAAACAAGCATAAGCAATGTAATCAAGAAAGTATAATTAGGTAGTGTCATTCCTGTATCTGTGATGTGTCAGTGTGATATCTAGGTCAAAGGTGAGACTAGCTGCTTTCAGCTTCTCTGTGAGAATTCTGAGAGTTGAAGCTTTTGAAGTAGCTCATGGACACTGTGCATGAGACAGCCCACATCCCAGATTGTCTCTCTTAACATTTTGGCGGGAAACTTATTAAAAACTAGTGACAAACATTCATTTAGCAGTGTAAATGCATCTAAACATGACAAAACCTTCACAATGCATTCTACAGGTTATTACAGACTCTATGTAAGTGAAATCAAGCCCAAAATTATTAATAAGTAACAAAACTCAACATTTTTGTCCCATCTCAACTCCTATGCAAATCTTATTATTTACTGTGTCTATATGATCAAAAGCATTTCTATATATTAATAAAGAAAAGAAAAGAGAGTAGAAAGCAAAAGGGTGTAAGGCAGAAATAAAAGAAAATGTAAGAGAAAGCTATAAGAAGTATATACAATAGAATATTACTTACTGTTTATATTAATAGAGTTAAAAATAAAACATATTATTTACTATTATTTAGTTCTAATTATTATTAGTTAAAGCGTGACAGATTATTTACAAACAAGCATAAGCAGTGTAATCAAGAAAGCATAATTAGGAATAGCATTTGAAGAACATATAAACTTTTTACAAGGAATAAATATTACTGACCTTATTTTTCCTCTTCAGAAAGAGAAACAAGTTAAATCACAGCTTGCCATTAAATCTCCAGATATTTTGACTAGTTATGAAACAAAACATTTCTTTGCACACAGAGAATAACTTTGATTAAATCCTTTTCAAAATATTTGTTGCTTCTTGGAAATGCAGGAACTATATTTAAAAAGATTAATAATAAAATAAAATGATGAGAGAGAAAAAAAAACATAGTACAAATCATTTGTTTTTTAGTCTCTTCTTCTTCTCTGAAGTCTTCCACGAAGTTTCAGTTGCCAGTCTCTTTAACGAAGGACTAGCCCATTCCATTTCTTCTATTTTTTCCAAAATCTTATTTTTTTTGATAAACAGTAAAGCAGAGTCTAAGTCATCGAAAATTTTAGCACCATCAGGAAGGAAGATTTTAAGCTTGGCAGGAAACAGAAGGTATGTTTTAAACTGTGCTTTTTTAAGCTCCCTTATTAGTGGCAGAAAAACTTTTCTTTTAGCTAATATCATGGAAGAATAGTCATTGTCAAAACACACAGTTGTTTCATTAATCTTAACAGGAGCTTTAGCCCAAGCAGATTTAAGAACCATCTCTTTATCAAAAGATGATATAAATCTAACTATAACTGATCTAGGATAGTTTTTGTTAGAGTTAGTATTAGCTATAGATCTATGTGCTCTTTCGATACCAAAAGAGAATGCTTCTGGTAAATCTAAAGTTTTAGGGAGCCATGTTGTTAAAAAAGAAGTAATATTGTTACCTTCAATATTTTCTGGCAGTCCAAAAATCCTAATGTTATTGTGCCTAGATCTATTTTCCAGGTCATCCAGCTTTGTTTGTAAATGTGTATTTTGTTTCAGCAGAAACTCAATGTTGATTTCCTCTTCTTGTATTCTATTTTCCATGTCATTCACAGCTTCTTCTATGCCTGTCATCTGGATCTTCTGTTGTTGCAGGTCCATATGTAACAAGTCTATTTGTTTTGTAGTTTTTCTATGAAAGTGTCTATTTTAGTATCCATTTTATCCATCTTAGCAGTAAGTTGCTGGACTATAATTATCAGAGACTGAAGTTCTTTCTTGATGCTGGAGTCTTGAGAATTTGTCTTACTGGAACTCATTTCAGACTGATAAACTGACAGGAAAATTTCCAAAGTAATTTCTGACAGGAATATTATTAAGATTTCCTTTCTTTTTTAGATATAGTTCAAGAACTATATAAAACAAACATATTTAGAAAGAAAATTACTTCAAAAATTATTTTTTTAAGTAATTAATTCCTGTCAATGTAATGAAATTGGTGGAGCTGAAGAAATCTGCTGCTATCCTGTGTTCATCCTTGGCCACGCCCCCGATTTCAGCTGTATTTCTGAAGACCTCTGCACACTCAAAACTGCTTCTGCTGATGTAGCTGATATAAAAGTAGCTCCCATGTCACATCCTGATGTTATCTTGGTAACCTGCGGCACTGAACTAGGACCAATCACATCTAGATTATACACGGACAAGCCTCCTTCTTTAGTGCATTCGTGAGGTAATGCTATTCAGATTGGTGTATACATTATTCACCCATTTTAAATCTGATTTTGACCAGGAAAAGATTTGACTGTTCCTGAAATAATTTAAATCATGAGTAAACTTTTCCTTTTTAACTGCAATACAATCATTCTCATATTGGTTAGAGAATCCAATGTATTCATATATAAAGTTGAAACCAGATCAAAGTCCTTAGATGAAACAATCTTATTTTCTAGGTGGATTATTTAAGTCACTAACTGCTTTTCAATATCGGTAAAAAAAAAATCATTCATTAAAGTCATATAGTCACGGCTTAATTTCAGATTAAGTTCTTGTCATTTTTTGAGAAGCTATGGTCATGTGTTGCCATAGGTGGACATCTTGGTTATACGCAAACCCCTAGGCACAATGTTCATAGCCAGATATGTATTCAAATGTAAGTGCTGCCATTGCAACCTTTTATACATTTGTACCTTCTTCTCTAAAGTTCTTGTATCATTAGAAAGAATAACTTGTACACCATTTATTGACTCACCATTCAGGCCAACGTTTACTTCTGGGTGGCAAATTCACAAGAAAAGGATTTTCTCGTACCTTCTTAATTTTTCATTAACTTCATTGGCTCCATTCAAACAAATAATTGCTGTGCTATCTCCATACTTCACTGGCCAGTGACAGATAAAACAAGGAACAAAGCAAACAAAAACTGTCATATACCCAGCAAGAGTCCCAGATAGAACAAAATCAGAACCAAAAAATGATTCAAATAATCCAGTGTAGAAAATTATGTAAAAATGTTTAATAGCAAAGCTTCTGAGACGACTCTTTCTTAATGCTTCCAACACTGAATTAAAATCATCTTTATATACACACACAAATAAAATCAATTGTCTAATTAACTAATCAAGTGCAGCCATAATTAAATAATTTAAAAACCACTCAAATTTAATCATTCTTTTAAACGCATAATGACATTTTCTTTAAAACTGGTTTAATGCTTACTTTTTCATTCAACCCAGGGTAGCCATCAGCATAGTAATGGTTAATCCACTTATATTCTACACATTCAGTATCCAAAGTTATATCTCCCCCCAGGATTTTTATGTAATACTCTAATAATTCTAAAGGTATGTGTTTCCTGGTTATTCATCATGTTTGGCTAAGGCATTTTTTTCTAATTTTTAATGTATATCTGAAAGTTGTTCAGCCACATGTTCCTTCAACATCCTGTTAGTTTTGCTTACATAAAATGAGGAGCATTTCTTGCATGTAGCCAAATATACCACATTCTTAGTTTTATAAGCAACAAAACTATTAAAGTAAACTATCTTGTTTGTAATGGGATGTTCAACTTCATTTAGTTGATCAATAAACGTACAAAACTGACAAGCATAACATGGAACGGTGCTCCTTGTTTTAATATTGAGTTTAGGTCTAATGTCAAAATCCTTAAAATAAAAGCTGTTGCCTTACGTTTCTACCTTAATTACAGCTGTACTTGATTAATTGATTAGAGAACTGATTTTATTTGTGTGTGTATATAAAGATGATGATTTTGAGTATTGTAAGCATTGAGGAAGAGTTGCTTCGAAGGCTTTGCTATTAAACTTTTTTAAATCATTTTCTACACTGTTTAGATTATTTGAGTCTTTTTTGGTGCTGACCTAAGTAATTCTAACAGTGCTGAACAGAGTCCGTATAACCATAGAACAAAAGGGACTATGCAATTATAACAGTGCTGGACAGAGTTCATATAGCTGTAGAACATTTTAGGATTCTTGTTGTGAGCAACAAGCTTTTCTTCAAAATTTGCCTTACATTCTTGAATGGCTGATTTTAATTTTCTACAAGCTGCATTGAAGCTACTTTTGGTCACTCTAGGTTGATATTTTTACATAGCTTATAATGCTTTTGTTTATTCTTTAGCACATTTCTCCAGGGAATGTCAGCACAGAAGGGTTAAAGCATCAACTTATTTTACAACCATTCAAAGAGAAGATATGTTTTGATTCTAAACAGTCTCAGCCATGTAAAGGATCAGAGTTACAATGTTCTAGCCAAAAATCAGGATTAAATTCAGAATTCAGAATTTAGATGGTTTGTATCCAGGTATGAGAAGTTATAATGAACAAGGAGTGATTATCTTTGGCCTTGTTAGAAAAGAGATAGAAAAATGAAAACCAATATGATCAGAATTAGATATGGGAATGATCTTAGAAATGCAATTAACCTAATTAGTGATCAATGCATCCAAAATATTCTTATTATATGTTAAAAAATGAATTAGTTGACAAATCTGTGCAAGGAAAGCACATCCAAAAACTACCTCTTGATGAATGAATAGCCAGCACAAACCCTCCAGTGTATGAGTAGGTAATTAAAATCTGATAATAAAATGATGTTGCTGTTATTTTCTAAAACATTATCCAGAACTTCAAAGAATGTTATTTGCTGCTCACACATCCTGAGTTTGTACCTAGATCACACATCAAACATACAAGAATTGATCTCTAAAATGCCCTCCTTTCTGCTAACAGAAAACAAAAACAAAAGAAGCTTGAGTTCCTAGCTCAGTCACACTGCTAATATACTAGACTTGCAGCACAGTGGCATGGGTGGCACAGTGACGCAGTGGTTAGTGTTGTTGCCTCACAGCAAGAGGTTCTCTGGTGTGATTTTTGGCTGGAGTACCTTCTGTGTGGAGTCTGCATGTCCTCCCTGTGTTTGTGTGGGTTTCCTCCGGGTGCTCTGATTTCCTCCCACATTCCAAAGACACGCAGTAGGTGAATTGGACATTCTAAACTGGCCAAGGGTGTGAGTGTGTATGAGAGTGTGTGGCTAGCCAGCTGGAGGTGTAAACCTTGTCCCCAGATGATTGTCATTGAAGAAGTGACACCCAGATCCCATTTTCAAAAATGGGGAAAAGGGGTTGTAGATGGATGGATGGATGAAATATCTCTCTGAATCACCCTCCTCTCTGCTAACAGAAAAGAAAAACAAAAGAAACCTAACTACTGTTCACACATCATGATTTCTTAGCTCAGTCCCACATCTAAAATACTAGAATTTCTCTCTGAAACACCCTCCTCTTTACTAACAGAGAAAAATAAAGATAAGAACTTTGAATACTGCTCATGCATTCAGAGTTCTTAGCTCAGTCACACAGCTAAAATATAAGACTTTCTTTCAGAAACACCATCCTTTCTGTTAACAAAAAACAAAAACAAAATTTGATCATTCCTCACTTATCCTGAGTGCTTAACTCAGCCAAGCATCTAAAATACAAAGATTTCTCTGTAAAACACTCTCCTTCCTGCCAACAGAAAACTAAAACAAAATGTATTTATTTATTTATTGACATTTGATTACCAGGAAAGTCTGACTAGGTAGAAGGACATTTTAGCAGAGGCCCAGTGAGAAAAGCTGCAAATTATTCTGAAACATTTTAAGAACAATAATTTTACAATCTTTAAAAATTAAATAAAAACATCTGCAGTTTAAATAATCATAACAAATTAGACAATATGAAAACATTGGTTAAGAATCAATACAAGTTATATAACAATCATATAGAATAATTCAAGAAATGTTTAGACAGTTTGTAGAGCAATTAAAGGTAAATTAGTCAAATAGAAACAGGAATTGCAATATGAACTGAGAGAAAAACTGGCCTATGGGTATATTTAGAAAGAAATGAACAGCACTAGTAGAAATCCACAAACCACCACTAAAATGAAAAGAAGCTTGTCTAAAGGCTAAAAGCAGTAAATAAATGCAAACAACAGTTAAATGGTGAGCGCTTTTATTCACTTTATTGAAATGATCTTCTTTAGCCAAATGTTAAACTATTAACCCCATATATATATATATATATATATATATATATATATATATATATATATATATATATATGCCCATGTAGTTACCCAACTAATAATCCTTTCCAACTATGTATAATATCTATCTATCTAACCATTTGCAATTTTTATGTCTAACTCTTTCATTAGTCTCAGAGAGTAGAACCAGTTAAGCTAACTAAAGTCTGTATAAACTTACTCTTATTTAGGAACCACTACAGAGTATGAACTTGTATAGTAAATAATTTTAACAGCATGAACAGGTTTTCACCTATATATACCTATGTTGTGTTTCTGTCTCTATGCTGCTATATAACAATTGTATTCCAGACTGTAGAATATTACTGTACCTGAAGTTGCTAATATTCTGTTTATGTGTATCTTATCTCCCCGGGCCTCTACTGAAAATGGACATATATCCAGTTGGACTAGCCCGGTCAACAAATGTAAAATAAATAAATAAATAAATATACTCTCATTGTCACATGACTTAAGCAACTTGAAAAAAAACGTACCAACATTCTACTAAACATACAACAGCCAATTTTATGTTCATGATCATTGACAAGGTTATGGGAAATAGACATAACCAATTGGGTTGGCAAAGCATACTCAGCCATAAAGAAAAATATTGGACTATCCATTTAGGAGCACTATTCCCACCTGGCCTTAATGAACATCTGGGATAATCAGAATATGCATGGTTCACATACATTTTTTGTTTTTGGTTATCTATGACTAAGGGTATTACACTGTTATCACAGGAATATACCAGTTGGATGGTCTTCTTTGGCATTATATGACCACCAGTTGAGATAGATAGCCATTCATCTTTTGCTGTGATTGACCAAACGTGAACTATACTGTGATGATTATATATACCACTATTGTTTGTACTTTATTACAGATGTCTAAATTACATCCATTATCAGATGTAATTACAGATTTTGGACAGAGACTGGTTAAGTATACCATACCGGATCATTTCATATTTGAACTCTGGCCCTAAAAATTTGTGGTGTAGTTGATATTTTATGTTTTATCTGATAACATATCATATGTATGCTAAAAACATGACTTATTATTAATTACAGGTCATCACACAATTTATAAGATTTATTACTGACTGTGTGCTATTCTGAGTTAGGTAATATATATTATATATACTGTTTATAAGTAGGACACTGTTTTGACACTTTATTTACTTATATGTATGTCAATTGACAATGTTCCTATTTTTGGTACTATACTGAACATATATATTCATTTATATTTCATTGAATCAGTTTGGTTATCAGGATGCATCAAACCTTTTTGGTTACTAATTATGTATGCACATAAATTATGTGCCTTGATTTTTGATTGGTCTTGCCTCTTTTATAAGTATCCTTGCTTATCAGTGAACTGCTATTTTGTTTTTTCCCTCCTCACTGAAGAAGGTTTTTCCGAAACTAGTATGAGGATCGAGCTGTAACTTTAGTGCTTTTTTGCACTAGTCTATTTACAATAAATATTTAGACTTGGAACTTTCGGTGCTGGCTTTGGCGTTTTTTTCAAGTTGGGTTGGCCGTGCACAGCCGTACTTGCGAGGTAGAGTGTTTCTCACATGACTTAAGCACCTTCAAATTCAAGATATTTTCTAAAAAAACACAAAAAGTTTTCATAAGATATTTTAAACTCCTATAAGTTATTAAAAAAAAAATAAAATATATATATATATATATATATATATATATATATATATATATATATATATATACACACACACACACATGTTCATAGGTAGGTACTAGACTATTGAGCCTAGGGCCTATATAAGTCTAGCCAAAAATGTGCCCTGGCTTTTGCCATTCAAGAAAATTATTATACATATTACTTTATTATTTAACATTTGCTTGTTAGGATAGTCTGACTGGGCAACAAGTATCCATTTTCAGTGGAGTCCTGGGGAAAAACTTCCATAAGTTTACAGAGAGAAGAAAAAATTACAAAACATATGTTACAAAGTAGTAGCATACAGATTGTAGACTTTATAGCCGTTAGTATACAATAAGAGGATATTCACCCTTTTGGTTGAAAATGCAAGTGTACAAAATATACAATGAGAGTAGATAAGAACCTGGTAGAGCATTGCAAGATATTTCACAATTGAATAAGAGTATATAAATGTTTAAGTTTTCCATATATTCAAATATATATATATATATATATATATATATATATATATATATGGGTCTACTTTAAAAGACCGAACCGACGATTCCCCGACATGCGGAAAATGAAGACCAAACGACCGACAGGTAAGTTTATCGAAAGGGTGATTTGCCGACAGCCGTAAGACCGACAAGGGTAATGTGTGATCGGGACTCGGTAAGTGTGCGACAGTGACGGAGTTAGGAGCGGTCAGGTAAGTGTGGGATTTTGGGTTAGGCTGTAGGAAAGGTGAGTGTGTGTTAGTGTCGGAGTTAGGGTTCGGGTAAGGTAAGTGTGTGATAGTGAGGGACTGTAGTTTAGGGACAGGTTAAGTGAGTTAGGTTTAGAGTGCGGGTAGGGTGTGTGTGCGATAGTGATGGGCTTTATGTTTTTGGGTGGGTTAAGTGAGTTAGAGTTAGGGTGCAGGTAGGTGAAGTGTGCGATAGTGTCGGACCTTGGGGTTAGGGGTGGGTTAAGTGAGTTAGGGTTAGGGTGCAGGTAGGGTGAGTGTGCGATAGTGTCGGAACTTAGGGTTAGGGTTTGGGTTAGGGCTAGTGGCAATGCTATGTAGTGTAATGTGTTGTTTACGTTCGGTGTGTCGGTGTAATGGTGTTCGGTGTTTTGCGTTGTCGGTTTTGTGTGTTGTCGGTTATCTGGTCTCGGTGATTTGTGTGTCGGCGAAATGGCATGTCGGTCTTTCAAAGTAGACCCATATATATATATACATATATATATATATATATATATATATATATATATATATATATATATACACACACGTGTGTGTGTATTTTATATATATATATATATATATATATATATATATATATATATATATATATATATATATATATATATATATATATATATATACCTATATATAAATAAATCTTTATATAGACACACACACACACACACACACACACACACACACACACACACACACACACACACACACACACACACACACACACACATGTACATACACTCATATATAGGTTATTGCTCACACATGGATAGGTATAGTTAGATGGTTCAAAACTGTGAAACTGAAGAGCCACAAAGTGAAACGTAAAAGCTGGTTTATTGAATAAAACAAATAAATAAAATACATAAACGGCAAGGTACTAAGCGCTTTCACCCAACATCCTCAGGGCATCATCAGAGTACAAAATACGTAGAAACATAGCCACCCCTTATATATATTTCTTGATTAATTAATTAGTAAATTGAATGCTATTACATAACTCTAATTGATTAATTTGCTGTTAAAAATATAGTTGAAAATATATACAATAAGAATAAAATATAAAATGCTTGTCATCAATTCTTATAAGATTGTAAAAACACTGAATATATAATAATGCACATAAAACCAAAATAACACTTGTATCACTGTAAAAATTAGTGATTTGACTGAAATATACCTGGCAGTGGATGTTTATGTTAATGATTAGCTAAAATTCTCAAAAAAGTGGTAACTGGAACACCAAATAAATATACATAAAAGTACCCAAAAAATACAGAAGAAAATAAATATGCATAATAAGTGTATATACACTATCCTGCACTAAACAAATAACTAAATATATATATAACAGTAAGTAAATATGTTAAAATAGATCAAATAAAGTACAACTTGTGTTTCAATATACTGGAAATAGATACATGTTCATTAATTCCTAGCAGGGTACAGGCGTTGAGTCTAAGTTGCCAGAGACATTCCTTGGCCTCCAGCATGGTCTTCTCATCACCGCCTTTGTGTATATTGTGTGGAATTCTGTCTATGATGAAAAATAGAAATCTCTTAAAATTGGGACATCCAGTACTATGTGAATATAAAGAACTAGTAATTTTTCGTTTCCTAATGTCTCTAACGTGTTCTACTATACGTTCTCTTAATTTTCGAATAGTTTTCCCTACATAAAATGCTGAACATGCTGAACATGTTGCTAAATAAACAACCATCTTGGTATTACAATTACAATACCCAGGGCATCTAATGGTTTTACCAAAATTGGAAATAGCAACATATGGACCATCATTAATGTATTTACAAGTGTGACAAGTTCCACATTTGCTCATTCTGGACATTTTGAATGCATCCTTATTTGTATTCAATTCATAAATTTCCTTCAAATTCCTCTCTCTAATAAATGTAATCTTGGGATGATGACCAATAACCTTGGTCAATTCTGCATTGTTCATAAAAACACTTGTCCATGTCTCATGTATAATGTTAACAATGTTATATGATATTTCATTATAAGGTAGTATAACGGTATCATTATTAGTCATAGTTATATTGGTGTTCAGTGTATTGTTGCAACCAAATCTAATAATAGGTCTATACATCAAGTGTCTTTTTGAAAAAATCTCAGTTCTAATATTACCAATAAGTTCATTGGGATATCCCCTATCAATGAACATGTTTGATAATTTTTCAATCTCTAGCTGAAATGTGTTGTCATCACTAATAATTCTTGATAGTCTGACCATCTGACCTTTAATCAAATTCCTTTTTTGATAATAAGGATGACAACTATTAAAATGTTAAAAGGAATTTGAAAATGTTTTCTTTTTAGAAATGTTAGAATGAATCACATTGTCACTAAAAGAAAAAACGATATCAAGATATTCACAGTTATTCTCATAAATTTTGCTGGTAAATTCCAAAAAACTGGATGTCTTACCTAAAAACTGTATAAATTCTACAAGTTCATCTTTATTACCCATCCAAAAAATAAGGATATTATCCAGGTATCTCAGGTATAAGGCAATGTTGGGCCAATATTTTGATGTGAAGACTAAGTCTGTCTCCCAATTAGCTAGCACCAAATTGGCGTATATTGGTGCACATCTGGCCCCCATGGCTACTCCTGTACTTTGTCTATAGTACTCTCCATTCATGTATATAAAATTGTTCTCCAATACAATTTCCATTAACTCAGTCATAAGTTGGCATTTAGAAACAGTCATACCACTGAATTTTAATAAACTGGCCTCAAACATTTCAAGGCCTGTTTTATGAGGTATAACGGAAAAGAAATTTATAACATCAATAGTGGCCATAGTAAAATTGGGACTCGTATTAGCAATACATTGTCTAACCTGGTCTAAACAGTGCCAGGAATCTTTTAAAATATGTGGCAAATTCATGATCATCTCTTTACAGTGAATATCTATGTATGATGCAATGGCCTCAGTTTTTGAGCCCCTAGTTGACACTATCGACCTAAAAGGTGGATTGTAAATATCTTTGTGTATTTTTGGAATTCCAAAAATGGATGGAATAATAGGAAATTCAACAGTTAAATAAGAATATTCTTCTTTATTGATAAATCCATCCATCAGGAATTCATACAGTAACCAATCCACTTTAATGTATGCCCTGGACATTTCATATTTTGTAACTTTCTCATATGTGTTAGTATCACTAAGCATAATGGTCATTTTGTTATAATAATCTGTGTTTGTCATAATAATCACACCACTACCCTTGTCTGGTTTCATAACCCTATATTTGTCAGTCATAGTTAGTTGTTTGAGGCAAAACTTTTCAGCTGGGGTGAGGTTTGGTGATGTGCATACATCTTTCCTCAAAACCCTTCTAATCTGAGTCTCACAAAGCTTTTCAAAAATGTAAATCATAGGGTTATGGGGTGGTATGAGTGTACTGCTACGCTTAAGCTTGAGACAGTTGGTATCTACTGTACACTCATTGTTATTCTATAAAAAAAAATTTTAATTCAATAATTTACTATACAATTTTAAATTAATTAAGACTTTTCCAATGTCATACCTAAAAGATGATACAAATGTAAAACCTCTTTTAAAAAGAGCAATAAAATCATGGCCAAAAGTTTTGTCTGTGTAATTATATAAACTAAAACCACTGTCAGAAACAATAAAACAGTTATTGTAACTGTGTGAAGAATCTGAATTTTGCAAACATCCTGTTTCACTCATGTTAGGTTCATGTAGTGTATCATTATCCTGAATTGTAAATATATTATTGTTTAAATAGTCATCAATATTTATAATGTGATTTCATATTGCAAAATCTTCCTGAACAAATGAATTGATGTGTTCAAATGTGTCTATCTGTGCCAAGAATTGGTCCTGTGTAATGCCATATTGTGTTGTCTGTTCTATTGCTGATACTGACCGCTGTATCGGTTGCGTATCCATTCTGACCTTCTGAGTAGCGGTTCTTCTAAAAAAAACCCCTGCTCCTCATCATGACTAAAATTCTCATTTCTAGCCCTTTGGGTTTGGCTAGGTTTATCATTAGTGAGAGAGCCAAAGTTATCCCTACCCAGAGTATCGACATCAACGGGTTTAACAAGTCGTCTCATATTTTTAAATTCTTTAAAATGTACATATACTTTGTTAGTCTTGTAATCATTTGTATCTCTGTTAAGTTTACTGTTTTTAATGTCCAAACCTTTGTTGGTAAATTTGACCATCTCTTTAAAAATACTTTCTAAACGGAATTTATTATGCTCAAATAACAAATCTTGATGTATGCTTTTGTCCAAAAGTAACAATTGTTCATTTAATGCTGCTAGTTTGGTGTTGTTGTTCCTTATAATGAGTTTAACAAATTCAATACCAGTTTTATCAGATAATTGCAATAATTCATCAAATAAAACAGTACTGTCAGTAAAACCATATGGTAATTTGAAAATGTGTAATTCTTTGGGAACCTGACCCAGTTCAAGGGATCTTTCCAAAAAAGCATTGTCCATTTGTAATGATTTAAATGTAATCAGTATTCTTTCAAATTCCATAAATTGCTTGTTGAGACTGCCCATATCTCTGTGATTTACATAGCGCTCATGACTGAGAGTAGGTGCCGCTAAAAATAAGTTTAAATCCATATAATTCTTGTCAGATCCAACTGCCGTGCCATGAAAACCTCCGTTGTGTCCACCCCTAGTGTTCAAAGCCGAGTTCAGGGGTGGGCCTCCAGACTTAGTACTTCCTGTGTTGGTGCCTCCTCCAATACAACCCGCTGAATGATGACTAGCTGACGGTCATGTCGGACTAGTGGTAGGGGTGGAATGAAGAGTATACAGCCGCTCCTGTGACTCAGTCACCAAAACTTCAGACTATCTATTTCCAGTATATTGAAACACAAATCGTACTTTATTTGATCTATTTTAACATATTTACTTACTGTTATATATATTTTTAGTTATTTGTTTAGCGCAGGATAGTGTATATACACTTATTATGTATATTTATTTTCTTCTGTAATTTTTGGGTACTTTTATGTATATTTATTTGGTGTTCCAGTTACCACTTTTTTGAGAATTTTAGCTAATCATTAACATAAACTTCCACTGCCAGGTATATTTCAGTCAAATCATTAATTTTTATAGTGATACAAGTGTTATTTTTGGTTTTATGTGCATTATTATATATTCAGTGTTTTTACAATCTTATAAGAATTGATGACAAGCATTTTATATTTTATTCTTATTGTATATATTTTCAACTATATTTTTAACAGCAAATTAATCAATTAGAGTTATGTAATAGCATTCAATTTACTAATTAATTAATCAAAGGAATATATATAAGGGGTGGCTATGTTTCAATGTATTTTGTACTCTGATGATGCCCTGAGGATGTTGGGTGAAAGCGCTAAGTACCTTGCCGTTTATGTATTTTATTTATTTGTTTTATTCAATAAACCAGTTTTTACATTTCACTTTGTGGCTCTTCAGTTTTATAGTTAGATAGGACAGATGGGGTGTAGAAATAGTAAGTGGACAAGGCTTCAGGGGGACAATTACAGTTGCATATATGGTTGGTGAAGAGGTATGTCTTAAGTAGGCTTTTGAAGGAGGGTGTGGAGTTTAGTAGTCTGAGGTCAGGGGGAAGGTTGTTCCATATTTTTGCTATTTCATGGGCAAATAGTGATTCCCTGGAGTTGTTTTTGCATGTAATGGTTTCAATTAAGGCTTTGTTGGAGGACCGAAGTTGTCTATTTGAATTTTAGAAGTTCAGCATTACACTAAGGTCAGGGGTTTTCTCGGGTAGTACAGAATTAGATGAGGTAGGCTGAAATGATGGTACTTTAATAGGTTCAGAAATTCAAGCCAGTGTAAGGCTTGTAGGGAAAGGCAGTGGTGGGCTCGTGATTTGGCATTGGTAGCGAATCTAGCAATTTTGTTGTAACAGCTGGAAAGTTTATTAAGGTCAGTTTTGTAAAGATTAGTTAGAATTGGGGATGCATAAAGCAGAGTAGATAGGAGGTGGGTCCTGGCTATTGCAGTTTGAGATTCGGTGGTTAGATAACTTTTACAGCGATAGAGGGAACCTAGCTTTTTGTGGACTTTAGTGATGGTTGTTGATATGTGCTTTGTGAATCTGAGTTGCTGGTTAATGATAACTCCTGGGAGTTTAGCCTCAGTGACAGGGGTGGTTTGGGGTTTGCTGGTGGAGAGTATAGAGAAGGTAAGATTGCTCATTTTAGTAGAGTGGAATAGCATTAGTTGTGTTTTATTGGGATTTAGTATGAGATATGAGTTGTTAAGCCAGTTCTCTATTTCAGGGAAGGCTTCTTGGGCTTTTTGTTGGAGAAGTTGGATGTTGGGTGCAGAGCAAATGAGAGTTGTGTCATCAGCGTATTAGACTATTTTGGCTTTAGAGGTAGCTGAGTGAAGTTGGCTTGTGAAGATGTAAAAAAGAAGGGGTCCTAGGAATGATCCTTGTGGCATGCCTAAGGAGGTTGGGAGTGGGGGGGATAGAGAGTTATGCCATTTGACAGATTGTTGTCGGTTATCTAAATAGCTTTTTAACCAGAGGAGGGTGGGGTTGTTAAGGTTGAGGTCAGAGAGAACAGACAGTAGTTAATTATGTGAGACTGTGTCGAATGCCTTGGATAAATCTAGGAATGTAGCTGAGACAAATTTACCTATATTCCTGTGGGAGTTTATAGTATTGTGTGTGTGTGTGTGTGTGTGTGTGTGTGTGTGTGTGTGTGTGTGTGCGTGCGTGTGTGTGTGTGCATGTGTGTGTGTGTGTGTGTGTGTGTGTGTGTGTGTGTGTGTGTGTGTGTGTGTGTGTGTATGTGTGTGTGTGTGTGGTTTGTGTGTGTATATATATATATATATATATATATATATATATATATATGTGTGTGTGTGTGTGTGTGTGTGTGTGTGTGTGTGTGTGTGTGTGTGTGTGTGTGTGTAGTAGTATAGTATATATAGATAGCATAGTGCACATTCTAACATTAAAATTCAATGGAAATCTCATAAACATATGAAAATATAAATGTAAAAAAATAAAAATGTATAAAATGTAAAAATATGTATAAAAGTTTAACTTATTTTTAGCATGTTAAACTTTTGATCTTTAACATGCAGGCAATGGAACATTGATCATTAAGCCCTGGAAAACAATATACATTCAGAAGCAATTGCCATCACAATTCTTGTTTCTCCAATATTAATCCTAGATTTCCCCCTCTCACATTTAACTTCACTTGATCTATGACCCTAAACTTAAATGAATGCCCTGGATTTTCTTGTACGTGCTTTGCTAAAGCATTTTCTTTTCCTTTTCTTATACTATATATATGCTCGTATATTCTTTCTTAAGTTTGCGTTCGGTTTTGCCTGTGTAAAAACCAGCACAGTCATTACATTTCCGTAAATAGATAACATTCTTTGAATTACAGTCATATTTTCCACTAATTTTAAAGGATCTATTGTTAATCCTAAATGGCATCCCCATTTCTGTATATTTGCAATAATGGCATTCCTCACATCTGAACATGCCTGTTGTTCTAGGCATGGTCCATACTTCCCTTTCCAAAATAGTTTTTTAAATTAGCTCCTTTTCTATAGATTATACTGGGTGTTAATACCAGTTTATTCTTACATTCAGTGTTCTCTAACAGGGTCACCCAGTTTTTCTTCAAAAATTTTCTTTTAAGTGCAACGTCTTCATTGAAGGAAGTGATACAACTCATCTCATATCTTTTATCTATACTCATTTCCTTTGGCTGTATTTGAGTAGTATTAATTGTTCCTACGGGGTGGGTTCCCTTTCAATGTAGGTAAAACAACGGCCATTTTTGCTTTGTACTTCAATAATCAGTTCTTCCAAAAATATAAGCAGGTAACCCCTTCTAAGGGACATATTTTTCAAATTAATGCATTTTGTTTTAAAATCGGAATCTAAAGTGGTCATTCTAGCAGCCCGTACCAATTGTCCTTTGACCATGGATTTCTTTTGGTACAACGGTTGTCACTAGAAAAATGCAAGAATGAGTTCAAATATGTTTCTTTCTTTTCTAAAGATTTTTGCCACAAAACATGAGTTAGTTGCATCCTTTAATAATTCAACATCTAAGTACAATTCAACATCTAAGTGCACAATCTTTTTGTCAGCAAAAATATAAGTAAATTCCAGAAAGGTATTGCTCCTATTCATTGCTTCAACAATACTTTTAGCTCTTTTTAAGTCTCCTTTGACCATAATAAATTTGTCATCCAGGTATCTTGTACAGTATTTAATATTCTTCATAATATCTCTATTTCCAAATATAAACATGTTCTCCTAATGTGATATGAGTGTGTCTACAAAACTAGCACCACAGGGAGAACCCATGGCTATGCACTTCTTCTGTAGATAATAGTTTCCATCGAACTTGAAATAATTATTTTTAAGTATAATATTTAGTAATTCCTCCACTAACCTCAATTCTTTCATAGGCATCCCTTTTTCCAAAATAAAATCTATCACCCATTCAATACTTTCCTGGTAGGGAATGACCGTATACAAATCTTTCACATCTATGGTCACAAAATTACAATCTTTGTCAAATACTTGTTTATTCATGTCTTCCAAAAAGAATCATGAGTCCTTACAAACTTGTATTTCTTCGTTAACATATTTTTTTCATAAACTCATCCACTACTTTAGTATAGGCGTAACTGATAGAATTTCTCCCATCCATAATGGGTTTCATAGGAGGGTCATGTAACCACTTATGTATTTTAGGAGTTTCAAACAATACTGGAGTAAGAGGAGTTTCCATAGTTAAATAATGAAATAATGCAACATCAATTTGTCCACAGATAAAACGATCCCTAATTAAGTCCTTAACCTTACGGTATGCTCCATTAAGTTCATTAAGGGTAATTAACTTGTAAGTATCACTACCTAATATTTTGTTCATTCTATTAACATAATCTCCCTTCTCCATGAGCACTAACTGATATGCGACAGAGTAAAGCTGGAGGTTTTTGAGACGGTCTGCGTAGGGCATCTGTTTGAGGCTGGTAATCCTCTTTGTGAGGTATTTCTGTGGCCTTTCCAGTTGTTGTAGATGTGTTGTGAGGTACATACCAAAAGGGGCATTGTACTCTATAATGGGTCTAATGAGTGATGAGTAGAGGGGAACAATGACCTCTTTTTTCCTGGATGAGAAACCTTTTGTGATGAGGTGTGCCACGTAGAAGGATTTCCTGATACTGTGGTGATGTGATTATCAAAGGAGAGATTACTGTCCACCTGTGTCCCAAGGTCTCTTATCACACTTTCGGTGTTAAGTAGACTACCGCCTATGTGGTAGTTCATGGGAACAGAGTTTTTTCCAAAAGGGATGACAATGCACTTTTTGGCATTGAGTTTGAGGCCATGGCTTTGACACCAGGCATCTGTCTCAGTGAGGCCCTTTCGTAGGATGCCCACATTGTTAGGATTATGGCTCCTAGTTTGCAGTCATCTGCAGACTTTGTTAGCAAAGACCTTCTGTGTTAGCCTGTTCTTGTAATTCTTCCTGTTCTTTCTGTTCCCTCCTGGGCCTTTCCAAAAATGTGGTTGATTTTGGTTAGGTTAGCCCTTATTTGATGCAGTATTCCCTCCTTGCTCTTGCTGAGCCCTCAGGTGTTCACTATGCCTTACTCCTTCCTGCTCATCGGCACTAGGAAGGGGTGGAATTACCATAAGCTGTGTCATTCATTGAAACTCGAGTGTCTACCCCATCCTGTTTAGGTATTAGTGAGGGTGGAGTGAAAGCCCTGCCCTCAGCATACTCACATTGTCTCTAATCAGTTTCTTATTTTTGTTTTCCTTCAATTTAATCAGCAACTGATCAATGCTTTCCAGAATTCTTATATATTCATATTTATACCTGTTAAAATTGGAGTTGTTGCGAATACTGTTCTCCAATAATGTTAATTCAGTCAACAACTTTTCATTTTCATACTTGTAATTTATGATCATTAGTTCCATCAACTGCAACCCCTTCTGGTTAAAAAACAAGATGAGATTAAGTTGAAATTTAGAGTTGTTAATCACCCCATTGGATAAGTCCAACTTCTAAGTCACTTTGGGACTTGCTCTCATTTATACATTCTTGCAAGAAACTAATTTCAAGTTGTGTTTTTCAATATTTTAACAATTTATTGTCAAAAAGTTTTTGTGTCTTTGTGGATTTAGAGAAAGCATAATACAGGGTTCCTAGAGAGGAGTTGTGGTATTGTATGAGGAAGTTGGGAGTGTCAGAGAAATATGTAAGAGTGGTACAGGATATGTACGAGTGTAGTGTGACAGCGGTGAGGTCTGTGGTGGGAGTGACAGATGCATTTAAGGTGAAGGTGGGATTACATCAAGGATCAGCTCTGAGCCCTTTCTTATTTGCAATGGTGATGGACAGGTTGACAGACGAGATCAGACAGGAGTCCCCGTGGACTATGATGTTTGCAGATGACATTGTGATCTGTAGTGAGAGTAGGGAACAGGTGGAGAAGACCCTGGAGAGGTGGAGATATGCTCTAGAGAGAAGAGGAATGAAGGTCAGCAGGACTAAGACAGAATATATGTGTGTGAATGAGAGGGAGGATAGAGGAATGGTGAGGATGCAGGGAGTAGAGGTTGTGAAGGTGAACGAGTTTAAGTACTTGGGATCAACAGTTCAGAGTAATGGTGAGTGTGGCAGAGAGGTGAAGAAGAGAGTACAGGCAGGATGGAGTGGGTGGAAAAGAGTGTCAGGAGTGATTTGTGACAGACGAGCACCATAAGAGTGAAAGGGAAGGTCTACAAGAGGGTAGTGAGACCAGCTATGTTATATGGGTTGGAGACAGTGGCATTGACAAAAAGGCAGGAGTCACAGCTTGACGTGGCAGAGTTGAAGATGTTAAGATTTGCACTGGATGTGACAAGGATGGACAGGATTAGGAATAAGTATATTGGAGGGTCAGCCCAGGTTGGAAGGTTTGGAGACAAAGCCAGAGAGGCAAGATTACGTTGGTTGGACATGTGCTGAGGAGGGATGCAGAGTATATTGGGGAAAAAGATGCTAAGGATGAAGCTGACAGGAAAAGAGGAAGGCCTAAGATAAGGTTTATGGATGTGGTGAGAGACGACATGCAGGTGGTTGGTGTGACAGAGCAAGATGCAGAGGACAGGAAGAAATGGAAACAGTTGATCTGCTGTGTCAACCCCTAACGGGAGCAGCCAAAAGAAGAAGAATAAGAAGATTGTCAAAAAGTTTTAAATCTGTTGACAAACCTGCACTACCAACCGGTTGTTCCATATTATTACTTTTACTTCCAAACATGAATGGTCCTTCCTTCTGTAGCCATTCTGAAAACACAGGAACTCCAATTAGCTTCTGTGGTTGTACATTGTTAGCAGGATTGTTGATAGGAGAATTGTTATTAATAGAATCCCCTTGCTGGTTTACTTGGGGAAGACCAGTATAATTGTTCTCTGCCATTGGAATACTTCCAAATGTCGTAGGTCTTCCTGACAACTTGATGAGAGTAGTACAAAGCTTATCACAGAAAGTGGATGAGCTTAATCAACGTGCACAATAGACTTGGGAATCCTAATGCCATTACTGCAAATATATAGAAATAGGGATGCAATTTAGGATTAACAATAGATCTTTTAAAATTAGTGGAAAATATGACTGTAATTCAAAGAAATTTGTCTTTTTAGGGAAATGTAATGACTGTGCTGGTTTTTACATAGGCAAAACTGAATGCAAATTGAAAGAAAGAATATACGAGCATATATACAGTATAAGAAAAGGAAAAGAAAATAATGCTTTAGCAACGCACGTACAAGAAAATCCAGGGCATTTATTTAAGTTTAGGGTCATAGATCAAGTGAAGTTAAATGTGAGAGGGGGAAATCTGGGATTAATATTGGAGAAACAAGAATTGTGATGGCAATTGCTTCTGAATGCATATTGTTTTCCAGGGCTTAGTGATCAATGTTCCATCGCCTGCATGTTAAAGATCAAAAGTTTAATACGCTAAAAATAAGTTAAACTTTTATACATTTTTTTACATTTATATTTATTTTTTTGTTTATGAGATTCCCATTGAATTTTAATGTTAGAATGTGCATTATGCTATTTATATATATATATATATATATATATATATATATATATATATTTTTTTTTTTTTTTACAACTTATAGGAGTTTAAAATATCTTAGGAAAAATTGTTTGTGTTGTTATTTTAGAAAATATCTTGAATCTGAAGGTGCTTAAGTCATGTGATGATGAGAAATGAGAGTATATATAGGAGGGGTTAACAGTTTAACATTTGTCTGAAGATGTTCATTTCAATAAAGTGGATGAAAGCACTCACCAGTTAACTGTTGTTTGGATTTATTCACTGCTTTTAGCCTTCAGCCAAGCTTCTTTTTGTTTTTAGTAATATTTAGAGAAAAAGTCAGGGAAGAGAATTTGATAGAAGTAATTGAAGAAGGTGGAGTTCGAAAGTATAAGCTATGAAAAAGTATTTTTTTCACATTTATGGATGTAGTTTATCCTGGTTTTGAGCAAGAACAAAGCCAGATTTTAGTTAGGATGTCTTTCAGAGTGGTTTTAACAGATGCAAGGGAGGTATTGACCTGATGGAAAAGAAGACGGACTACTGCTCACACATCATGAGTCCTTAAGTCAGTTACACTGATAAAATACAATAATCTATTAATCAATAATCTATCCAAAACAGCCTCCTTTCTGCTTACAAAAAGCAAAAGCAAAACAGGTCTGACTACTGCTCACATATCCTGAATTCTTAGCTTACTCACACATCTAAAGTTGAAGATTTTCTCGCTAAAACATCCTCCTTTCTGCCAACAGAAAACAAAAAGAAAAGAAGCTTGACTAATGCACACACATCATGAGTTTTTAGTTCCATTATACACCTAACATACAAGACTTTCTCATATCCCAACCTTATTTTTGCTAACAAAAATAAAAACAAAATAAGCTTGAAAATTGTTCATACATCTAGAATTCTTAGCTCCATCACACATGTAAAATACAAGACTTTTACTCTAAAACACCCTCTTTTCTGCTAACAGAAACAAAAAAAAGTAAAATAAGCTTGACTATTGTTCATACACAATGAGTTGCTAGCTTAGTCACACAGCTAAAACACAAGACTCTCTCATTAGCTTACCCTCCTTTCTGCTAACGAAAAAAGCTTGACAGTTGCTCAGGTATCCCAAGTTCTCAGCTCAATCACAGAGCTAAAATAATACAAGACACTTTCTCTGTAACACCCTCTTTTCTGCTGTTAGAAAATATAAACAAAAGAAGCTTGACTGTTGCTCACACTAGTTCTTAGCTCAGTCATGCAGCTAAAAACACCCTAATTTGTTCTAACAAAAACAAAAACAATAGAAGTTTGACTACTGCTCACTCATCCTGAATTTTTAGCTCAGTCACACACCTAAAATACAAGGCTTTCTCTCTGAAACATCATCCTTTCTGCTAACAAAAAGCAAAAAAGGAGAAGCTTGACTACTGCTCACACATCCTGAGTTCTTAACTCAGTCATACAGCTAAAATACAAGGCTTTCTCTTTGAAACACCATCTTCCCTGCTAGCAAAAAAGTAAACACAAAAGAAGCTTGACTACTGTTTACACATAATGAGTTCTTAGCTCAGTCACACTGTTGAAATACAAGAGTTCTCTCTGAAACACCATACATTCTGCTAACAGAAAATAAAATAAAAGAAGATCGACCAGTTCTTAGCTCTGTCACACAGCTAAAACATATTATACCATGATCCCCCCAAAACGTGCACGCTGATTGGCCAGCGTGCCCGTTGTAAATCGAGTTATACTAATGGAAAAAGGTCCGTCGCCGGACTTTTCCATTAGTATAACTTCGTTTTAAACACTGTCTCGCTATGTTAAATGGGTTTAACATGAGACAGCTTTAAAATAAGCAGCGGAGATCTCCGTTGCTTATTTTAAGCTGTCTCGCCATGTTAAACCCATTTAACATAGCAGACAGTGTTTAAAAAACGGAGAAAGCAAGATCTCCGTTGCTTTTTAGTGTTCGCTATGTTAAATGAGTTTAACATAGCGAGACAGTTTTAAAATAAGCAACGGACATCTCCGTTGCTTATTTTAAAACTGTCTCGCTATGTTAAACTCATTTAACATAGCGAAACACTAAACAAAAAGCAACGGAGATCTTGCTTTCTCCGTTGCTTTTGCCCACAGCTCTGATGTACTGCGCAGGCGCGCAGTACATCAGAACTCCCGCGGATGCCAGACATCTGCGGAAGGGCAGTAAACAGGCATTATACTATGCCATTATTTAAGAAAAGTAATAGTTTCTTTTCTTAAATAATGTCATGGTATAATAGCAATAACCCACTTCTGGGTGTGGGTAATGCTAAATTTACCCACGGTTGGCTTTGTTTGGTCCCTCGGGCGCCAAACCACGCCAACTGTGGGTAAATTTAGCATTACCCACACCCAGGCGTGGGTTATTACTATATTAACCCATCCTCATTTATTTATTTATTTGACATTTGTTGAATGGGTTAGTCCAACTGAGCTGAAGGCCTTTTTCAGTGCAGGCCTGGGGAGAAAAGCTCCACAAATAAGTATGAACATGTGCAATGAGAAAAGTATAACATGAATACTGACAAAAGTTGAGATACATAAAATAGTAAAAGTGATTAAAGATCATATCTAATGCATGGTTAAATCTCAAAGTATTTATAGTCAATATTATAAACATTCTTCTGTACAATAACTACAATATTTCTGTACAATAAAAAAAGAAGCTTGACAACTGCTAACATATGCTCATTTCTTAGCTCAGTCACACAGCTAAAATACAAGAGTTTCTCCCTGAAACACCCTCTGTTTTGCTACCAAAAAGAGCAAAAACAAAAGAAGCTTAACTACTGCTCACACATTCAGAGTTCTTAGATCAGCCACACACTATTTGAGTGAGCGATTAACTCAGAATCTATAAGCAGTAGTCAAGCTTTTTTTGTTTTTCTTTTTCTTAGGAGAAAGGAGAGTGTTTCAGAGATAAAGTCTTGTATTTTAGCTGTGTGACTTAACTAACAGCGCAGGATGTGTGAGCAGTAGTCAAGCTTTTTTTCTGTTTGTTTTTTTTTTTTTTTTTTTTTTTTTGTCAGCAGAAAGGAGGGTGTTTTGGAGAAAAAGGAAGAAGTCTTGTATTTTAGCTGTGTGACAGAGCTAAACTCAGAATGTGCCAATAGTAGCCATGCTTATTTTGTTTTTGTTAGCAGAAGCAAGTGTGATGTCCTTACATTCACTGCTGCAGTATTCATTACAAATGGGGATTCCGTGCCATGAAGCCCACCATTTGGACAGTTTACCAAAGTCTACAGTTGCTTTAAAGTACGCTGAATATCACCAGCACATTCCTTGCATAGAGTAAGGCATAAAGGTGATGTTTGGGTGTATCATTTTCAAACCATTTTTAAACTTAGGTGCTTAGGATTCCCTGTCTCTCCCCCCTTGGCTGACCTGGTGTGACAGTTCAAACTCTGCATTTACCTACACTAGCATACTGCAGCTCCTGCAAAATGGTGTCTGCAGGATTGCAATTGGCCACCACAGTCTCTAACAACAAAACCTTTTTCCTCTCCCAACAATTAAACAGTTCAAACTCTAGATTTACCTACAGTAGCGTACTGCAGCACCTGCAAAATGGTGTCTACAGGATTGCAATTGGCCACCACAGTCTCTAACAACAAAAACCTTTTCTCTCCCAACAATTAAACAGTTCAAACTCTACATTTACCTACACTAGCATACTGCAGCTCCTGCAAAACAGTGTCTATGGGATTGCAATTGGCCACCACAGTCTCTAACAAAAAAAACCTTTTTCCCTCCCAACAATTAAACAGTGTAGGTTACAAACATAAAAAAAATGTTAAGCTCTCTCTTACCGTGCTGTGTAACAAAGCAAGTCACCATTTTGAATAGCCACAGGGCTCTTTCTACTTTATTTTTTGCCTCCTTCCCCTGTAACTAAAGTAAACTGATTCATATATTTGTTTCTCTGACTCTAACTTTTACAGGTATACCTTGTACCTTTGTGGCTTTCTACCACCCAGACATAGATTCCTGTTTGATAGTTTTACTTATTTGTCTGACATTTGAACAAGTAATCCTGATAAAAACATCAAAATTGTATACTGTTTGTCTGTCTTTCCTGCTAAAAGTAAGTAAAATTAAAGTGCTGAGTGCAGGTTTTAGGCCCTTACATTCAACTTGTTTGTGGTGTGGTGTACTGAGTCATTCAAGTTTCTCCCTCTAACAACTCCTACTGCCTTCTCTTTTCTCCCATCCACCCTTACCTCTAACAAGTTTATACTGGCTACAAAATAGTACATGCACCATTTTCAAACCCAGGTGCTTAGGATTCCCTGTCTCACCTCCCCCCTTGGCTGACCTGGTGTGACTCACAGTGCAAGTTTCTTCACTGAATGGATTTTTTTACTGTTTTTGTGTGTAACTGAATGACCTATTTCTAGGCTCTGATACTGTACAGACTGTTCTATTTTGCTGCAGAAACTTTATAAGCAGCTAGTGACTTTACTGAATTCCATCCTCATATCTGTGTTCTAAACTGAACCTGCACCTAGAGAAAGTGTATAATCATCAGAGCAACTACTTGCTGCATATGTTTTTAATGTTTAAATTGCTCACACACATTGAATAAGTACATTTGCAACATGAATAACTTGTGCTAGCTATACTGGAATTGCTTTTACTGAGTATTTTTCAGTTGTACAATGATGAACGATTGATTAGTTTTTCTGGTATATCTTTAAAATCTGGCAAGTGTTTGATATGTTCTCTGCTACTAAGTTTTTTTTTAGCCATAAACTCTAGTCCACTCTGGTGTGTGCTTTTACCCCCCCCCCCCCAACCTCTCTGATTGCACTGTTGTAAAATAACTTACTGTTGTTGCCTTAATGCTTACCCTAGAATCTCTGCTTTTATCTTTTTCTAGTCAAACTCTACATTTATCCCCACTAGCATACTGCAGCTCCTGAAAAACAGTGTCTACAAGATTGCAATTGGCCACCACAGTCTCTAAAAACAAAAACTTTTTCTCTCCCAACAATTAAACAGTGTAGGTTACAATCATAAAAAAACATTTGTTAAGCTTTCTTTAACCATGCTGTGTAACAAAGTGAATCACCATTTTGGTCAGACATATAGGGCTCATTCTGCTTTATTTTTTTGTTTCCTTCCCCTGTAACTAAAATAAACTGATTCATACATTTGTCTCTCTAACCCTAACTTTTAAAGCTATACCATGTACCTTTGTTACTTTCTAACACTCAGACATTGATTCCTGTTTGAAAGTTTTACTTATTTGTCTGACATTTGAACAAGTAACCCTAATAAAACCCTCAAAATTGTATACTGTTGGTCTGTCTTTCCTGTTAAAAGTAAGTAAAATTAAAGTGTTGAGTGCAGGTTTTAGGCCCTTACATTCAACTTATTTGTGGTGTGGTGTGGTTCTGCCCGCTCCACTTTCCCTCGGCCCACTTGGGCTTGCTTCACTCTCCCCCACCCCCCAAATTCCACCCACCCCAAGTATCCTCAAATTTATACTTTCAACTCTCACAGCCCCCTCCCACCACCATAATTTGTGCTCTCACCCTTTCACTCTTCCCATCTTATCACCAGTCTTCACCTTTTCCCCTCCCAGCTTGGGCTGCCTCCTCTGTGGGCTTGCCTCTCTCACACTACTATCTCCTCACATACTCGCTATTTCCATTCCTCGGTACTGTTCTTTCCCACACACTGCTTATTTCTAGCCACCACTCTTCCCTAATATATTTCTTTATATTTTCCCTATAGCTCTTCCCCTCCTTTTCCCACCACACAATGCTATTTCTCCCACTTCTAATCTCTGTAGCCCTAAGCACTTCCTACCAGACTGAGCTCCATATCTTCCCCTCTTCCTCCACCTTTCTCTTTCCCAGACCTCTTCCAACATATAATCAAGCTCCACTGACTATTGCCCCCTCTCTTTTCTGTCTCTTCCCCTTTCAATGTCTTAAATTTAAACATGTGGACTACCCTGTTCTTGCTTCTAAGCCCAAACACAAGTACTCCATTCCCCTTACTGACCGCCCTCACCTTTTCCCAACTTATCTTTGCTCTTCTGGTTTCTGGTGACATCCATCCTAATCCTGGTCCCTCCCCTCTCTCCACTCCCCCCTCCACCTTCATCTGCTGTCCCCCCAAAAACATCCTCAAACATCTCCAGCCTCAAACATATCTCTATCTCTGCAATGAATATCCAAAGCCTAAACAACAAAATGTCCAAATTTCACGCATGGTTGGCCCAACACAAACCTCACATCCTGGCCCTATCGGAAACCTGGCTAAAACCTCATATCAATTCCTCTGAATTTCTCCCACCTCAATACAATATCTATAGGTTGATTGGACATCCCAAAAGGTGGTGGGGTGGCTATCTTGTAAAAACATCCCTGTCCTTTAACATGTATACTATCCTGGATAAATACCTCCAACCCCTATGAAACCATAATTCTTGGAGATGTTCATATAGATTGGAACTCCCTTACTGGTAACTCACCTCAACATTTCATAAACCTGTATGGATTCTCACAACTGATCATTACCCCTACCCACTATAGTAAAAATGCTACTGGTTGTACAATTGACTGGATCTTGACCAGCTTTCCAAACAACTATTGTAACCCTTCTACCTTCCATGACTCTGTTAGTGACCATTCTCCTATCTCTATCTTAAGGCACTCAACTCATCTATCTAAGCCCCATCTCTACAGAGATTGTAGAAAACTGACTAACTTTTCCCCAGAAACCTTTAACTGTAGTCTCTCTGCCATAACTGGTCTTTCCTAAAAACTCTTCTGCTTAATGTTGATGTTACTAAATTCAACCACATTTTCATTCATGTCCTGAACTCTCTTGCCCCAACTCACAAAATCAGAATCAAATCTATTTTTTCACCCTGGCTCTCCAAAGCTACTCATGCTTTGATGCATGAAAGAAATGCTCTATGGGAAAAAAATGGCAAACCACTAAAACTCCCACCTTTCTCCAAGGTTATAAGCAACTCAGAAATTGTGTAAAAAAACTTATTATTTTGGATAAATGTCATTATTTCACTAAATTACAAATCTCTCACCCAAATGACCCCAAAAGATTCTGGAGTACCGTCAGCTATCTGCTACACACTGGTTCTCCTACCATCCCTAACCCTTTCTCCTATCATTCTCCCTCTAAAACTGCATACTTACTCAACAAACACTTCATAAACAGCATCTCTAAACTCCTACCCTTTGGTGATTCTGCTCATCCCAGCTCTTCTGTGTCACTCTTACCTCCCTCTAAACCTCTATGCTCCTCTGTCTCTCAGCCTTTTACCTTGCAACCTGTGTCTACTAAATATATCAAATCCCTACTTCTTAAACTAAAACCATGCTCTCCCTCCACTGATAAACTCCCCCTCAATTTCTGAAAATTGCTGCTTATTCTATTGCATATTCTGTATCTAGATTAAT
The DNA here is from genome assembly GCF_019279795.1 of Protopterus annectens. Classification (NCBI taxonomy): domain Eukaryota; kingdom Metazoa; phylum Chordata; order Ceratodontiformes; family Protopteridae; genus Protopterus; species Protopterus annectens. The sequence continues at coordinate 639,721,727 of NC_056739.1, read as the reverse complement.
CAACTGCTTCATTCAGGAATCTACCATACCAGAAATATGGAAATCCTTCTATACTACTCGTCGGCACAAAGGTGGCAACTCTGTTGAACCCTCTAACTATAGATCAATCACTATTCTCTCACTGCTCTGTAAGATCCTTGAAAAATGTATACATACTCAGCTGCTGTCCTATCTCATTCTCGAAAATCACCTCACCCCCTCACAACATGGTTTCCACCCTAAACACAGTACCTCAACTGCCTTAACTTTACTCAAAATATTGCAGAAGCTAGGGACAACAACCTCCTCATCGCCTGTCTATTCCTTGATCTCCCTAAAGCCTTCAATACTGTGTCTCATCCCATCCTTCTTAACAAACTCTCAGACCTAAACCTCTCTCCTTCTACTTTTGACTGGTTCCAGTCCTACCTTACTGGCAGAAAACAAGCTGTTAGATTGGCAGCAGGCTTTCTCACCCTTCCTTGCTGTTCAAACAGGAGTACCCCAAGGCTCCATACTCTTTTTCAACATTTTTACCAACAACCTACATTCATCCTGCAGTCTCTCATGTGTAATACAATACGCAGATGACTCTACTATCTTATCTATCTCCAATACTATCTCCAAACTACACACACTAACACAGAATTCCTTTATCTCTGTTGAAAAATGGCTCAGAAACAATGAACTAATCCTTAACCCTAAGAAAACTCAACTCCTTCTCTTCCTACTTCAGACACTCTCTCACCTTAAATCCAACTTTTTTCTTTCCTCCCTAGATGGCACCACTATCTCCTCTGCCTCACCTTAAATCCAACTTTTTTCTTTCCACCCTAGATGGCACCACTATCTCCTCTGCCTCACACACCAAACACCTTGGGGTAATAATTGATAACCAACTAAAATTTGACTTGCACATACAACAGGCCATCAAAAAAACACTAAAAACTTGGATTGCTTTATAGGAACAAAAACTTCCTCACTACTGCCATTAAATGAACTCTTGAGCAGGAATTTCTCTTACATAGTCTTCTATACACTTCCCCCATCCTTACCAATACCCAACATACCTCAATGCAGAAACTGGAACAAACATACAACAAAATTGCTAGATTTATTCTAAATTAACCACTCTTTTCACATCACTGCCTCTCACTAAACAAACTTCAGTGACTGGAATTTCCGCACCTTCTCCTACAATCGCAACTCCACACTACCGTTTCCATACTCAACAGCTCCCCTGCCTGCCCTGCTCTCACCTCCCATGTTACTCTCAACTCCCCCCCCCCACCCAGCCTCTCCAGAGTGCTGATCAGCATCTTCTCTCAGTTTATAAACCCAAAAGGAATATTGGCAAGCTACTTTACAAACAGTCTGTCTCACTAAATTGGAACAAACTCCCTCTCCATATTAGATCCAACCTTTCATTTCCTTGTTTTAAAAAGGAGCTTGAATCCCACCTATTAAACTTGAAATTATGCCATTGCCATGACCCCATGTAGTCTTCATCTGTCCTACTGTATAAGCTATTGCATCTCCTAACTTTCTTTCTCTGTTAGTAACTTCTGCATAAACTAACCTCCTAAAACCTCAGCTGTTCTATAGCCCCCTCCTTTCTCTCCTCTCCCATTCTCCACATTATTATCTTTCCCCCCCACTTCCTATCAATGTCTATATATTGTCCTTCTTTTGAACAATGATTATCTTTTTTTGTTTTTACTCTCATATGTAGCAAATTTTAGACCACTGCTATCAGTGCAACCCTTAATGCTCATATTTTTTTTCTTTTTTCTCTTTATAATTAATTTCACATTTGTATTGTTATTTTTAATAGTTTTTGTCCTGTATGTTTATCTTTGCTTATGTTTCCTGGGCTCTTTCCCCTTGAGTTTCCACTGAAAATGGATTGTGTACTATCAATGTAATGCAAATAGTTAATAATCTTTTCTTTTTTACAATTATTTTGTATTGTGATTGTTATTTAATATTTGTATAGTGTCACTTTATCTTTACTTATGTTTGTTGGGGATTTTCCCCTCGGGTCTCCACTCAAAATGGGTTTATTTGCAAACTCAGTTGGACTAACCTGGTTAACAAATGTGAAATAAATAAATAAATAAATAAAAATAATCCTCAAAACTTCTTTGCTGTCAGTCCAAATGCTGTTTTTTACCATTGGTCTGTTACCGCTGACTGTTTTTTGCCATTTTTCTGTTTCTTGGCGCTCTGGTGATTAGTCCTGTTTGCAGAAGTCCTCACCATTGCAGGTTTCTGACTGTATTGTGCTGTTTGGGTGGATTAATGTTATCCAGGAAGGGTAAATGCCATTGTGGGAAACCGATTCCTCATAAAGCCTGCCATGATAAGTGTCTTTTTTGCCTAGGTGCTGCTCACGACCATACATCTTGTTCAATTTGTCAGACATTTGTCCCTAAAACTCTTCATAACAGGCTTTCTTCCCTTTCATTGTATCTTGAGAACCAGTGTCTTAAGCTTCTTGCTAAAGATACTATGGTTGGAACTTCCTGCCCCGAGAGTCAGCTGTCAGGGAAGAAGAAGGTGCATAAGGTAAGACTGGAATTTTCCAATGTCCAGCCTCTGCCAGGAGTTTCTCCCAAGGTTATTACAAATCCAGAGACTCACCTGCTTGTATTGTCAGATTCCTCTACTGCATCTGGGTTGGAGGCTAGTGAGGATCTGGTGGGCAGTATATCCAATGAGGCTTTGCAGGTGTCTGTTTCGGGCATCGGTGAGAACAAAAGTTGATTGTTTCTGAGTGGTCTAGAGGGTTCCGCAGTTTCTCTTTAGGGAAGACGTTCCTACTACAGTAATAAAATGTTGTCCTGAGTCAGGGCCTTTTCAGGTTTCTAGAATGGCCATCACCTTAAAAAAGAAACAGAAAACTAATCATGTTTCTTCTGCTCCTAGTGATCCACAAAGTGAGTGGCAGGCCTTTACTCAGGGGTTATTTAATGCTTTACTGTCATTAAGGGCTCCTCAAGGGGTTTTGGTTCCTGCTCCACCTCCTTGGTCCTCTTCCTCCCCTAAAAGGCACAGAAAATTGAATTCTTCTGAGGAAGAGTTGGATTCTGATGATGAATCCCTTGTCTTTTCTACCCATATTCCTTCTACTTTAGACTATGGGTCCGAGCAGGAGGACTCTCATACTCTAGACAATCCTTCTGAGGAAATTTCCTTTGGGGACACAATCTCTAGGATGATGGAATTTTTTTAAGTGGGATTGTGCCCAGATTTCAGATATCCTTAAGAGGTACTATGAGTTGCTGCCGATAGAGTCTCCTAAACCTGCAACCATTCCTCCTGTCTTGGCTGCTTTACTGGATGCTTTTCTAATGCCACTAAAGCACCATATTCTCTGCCCCCTGCTTCCAAGAAGTCTGATAGGTTTTATAGGGTGCCTGAGGATTGTTTTTTTTTTGTTTAAATGTCTTGCTGCTGACCCCCTCTATGGTGTCTGTGGCCTCTGATAAGCCATCTCAATTGCTTCCTTTGTCCATGTTACTATCTTCTGACAAGGACAGTAGAACCATGGATCAGCTGGGTAAGAAGGTTTACACTTCAGCTACCCTAGTTTTTAGGGCTATTAATTATCAGACCCATATCTCTAGGTATATGTTGGCTCTTTTTTTCTCAGGCTTGTCAGCTTTTTTCTGATCTTCCAGACTCTGAGAAGAAATCTTCTACTCTTTCCTTGCTAGGAACTTCCTCTGAAGTAGTTCATCATTCTATGAAATGCAGTTATGATGCAGCAGATGCCTCTTCTAGGGCTGCTGCTTTTGGTTCAGTTCTGAGGAGGTATTCTTGGCTTATGCTTCAACCTTTACCCGATGATATTAAGGGTAAGTTGATGGATGCTCCTCTGGATAGTCAACTTGTATTTGGGGAAGCAGCTGCTGGTTTATTTAAGTTTCTTCATGACAAGGGGAAAGCTTTACAGGAGCTTAAACATGTCTTTGTTTCTCCTGTGCCTAAATTTCAGTGCAACTGCCCTTCTAAGCCAGTCTTTATTCATAGGCAATCTCACTCTCCTTCTAAATGTAAAAAGGGTGGTAAATGGATTCCTCCTGCTAAGGCCACTCAGACTGCAGGGATTCTAAAGCCTTCATTTCCTGACAAAACAGGTGCTGTCTATCTATCTGTTCCCAGCCACATTCCTCTTTCTCTTTGCCTTTCTCTTTCTCTTCCTGTTTGGCTCCAAATCACCCAGGATTCTTGGGTTCTGTCAGTCATTCAGCAGGAGTACTTCATTGTATGGATTTTCCACCCTCCTTTTATGGGTATTCCTCAGTGTCCTCAGGAACAACTTCCTTTTTTCTCAGAGGTTCTTCTAGACCTCTTGTCCTCTTGGGTACTATTTTAGAGGTGCATGTGTCTCAAAGGCTCAAAGGGGGAAATTGTTTTATTCAATAATGTTTTTAGTGCTCAGAAAAGAAGGTATTTAGAAACCTATTCTAGACCTCTCTCATCTAAACACCTTTCTGAAGGTGCCTTCCTTTAGGCTGTTGTCCCATCAGTCCCTTTTTCCTCTCTTGCTCCCTCAGGCCATTCTGGTGTCTCTTGATCTCAAGGATGCTTATTTCCATATTCCTATCCATCCTCTTTTCAGGAGAATTTTGCATTTCTCTGTTGCTTCCTGGCATTTTCAGTTCTGTGCTTTGCCCTTTGGCCTTTCTACTGCCTCAAGGGTGTTCATGCAATGCCACGATTCCTGTGATTGCTTTTTGCAGGCTTCAGGGAATCCAAATCTTTCCTTATTTGGACAACCTGCTGATTCAGGCATCCTCTCCAGAGGTCCTTTTGTAAAATCTTTGTTTTACCATTTCTCTTCTTCAGAGCCTGGGTTTCATGATAAACTTCAAAAGGTCTTCCCTGACTCCTTCTCAGGATCATGTCTTTCTGGGTTGCATGATTCCAACAGTGCCAGTGTCTTCCCTGCTTCCTCCAAAGGCCTTAACTCTCATTTCTTTCTTTTAAACTCTTCTTCTCCTGGCTTCCATTGCAGCCAGGGAGTTTTTGAGAGCTTTGGGGTTCAAGGCTTCCACCATTCAAATGCTGCCTTTGGCCAAACTCCACATGAGGAAGTTCCAGTGGTTTCTAAAGTTGGTGTGGCTTCAGCATGTGCATCCTCTAGACTTTCCAGTTCCTCTTCTCCCGTGTCTCAAGAAAGAACTTCTGTGGTGGATTCAGCAGCTGTATCTGAATCCAGGGCTCCCTTTTCCACCTCCTTTTTCCTCTCTGGATCTGTTCACAGACACTTCAGATGTGGGATGGGGTACAACATTTGGCTCCCTGAGAGTTCAGGGAGTGTAGTCACCTTGTCAGCAGAAGGAGCACAAAAACATCAAAGAGATGAGAGCTCTTATGCTGGTTCTTCAGGCCTGTCATCCTCTCTTCTCTTTGGGGCCTTTTAAGGTATTCATAGACAATACCACAGCTATGTGGTATATCAACAAACAGAGGGGTACAAGAACTTGCTGCCTTTGCCGGCTGGCACTTCTGGTATGGGATTTAGCTATCAAGTATCAAGTGACTCTTCAGGCAGTTTGTGTTCCTTCAGATCAGAACATTGTGGCAGACAATCTGAGCAGGTCCTTCACTCAATCCATGAATGGCTGCTTCACAGGGATGTGTTTCTGGATATTGTTCACCAGTGAGGTACCCCTCAAGCAGATCTCTTTGCCTGCCCTCTGAACAGACAACTTCCTCTGTTTTGTGCTCAGTCCTCTGGTATGTAAGGTGGATGCCCTCTCATTTTCTTGGGAGGGGATGTTTCTTTATGCATTGCCTTCTTCCTCTCATTCTGAGAGTCCTGTTCAAGATTCAACAGGATGTTCCCAAAATCTTGTTGGAAACTCCCTGTTGGCCATGGTAGCACTGGTTCCCTCTACTTCTGCATCTGGCCAAGGGCAATCATCTCAAGTTACCTCACAGGATAGATCTCCTCACACAAGACAAGGGGGTCTCTCGTCTGTCCCCATCTGCTCATACTTCAACTGACACTGTGGGTGATAGGGTTTTGATCTCTCATAGAAACCTTTTTTCTCAGGATGTGATGCAGGTCCTGCAGGAGGACAGGAAACCTACTGCTAGGAAATCCTACTTGTCTAAATGGAAGAAATGTTCTATTGAGTGTCTTTCTTGAGACCTGGACCCACTTTCTGTGGATGTTCCTTTGGTTCTCTCTGTGAAAGCTGCCAGCCCAGCTAGCTGGAATTTTGTAAATAATCCAATGTCATTTGTGAATAGTAATACGATTTGTCTGCTTGCCCTGCAAGTCTAAGAAAACTGTATGTTCTGTACTGAGCTTCAAGAATGTAACCACAGTGTACCCTGCTGGAAAAGAGCAGCCATGTATATGGACTATATTGGGTCTATATTATGTCACCGAATGCTTAAAAAAGCAAATGGTGATTAATCGACCCTATGTAAGCAAAAGCTTACAATGTCTAACTGTCAGCACAGCAATTTTTTTCCAAGGGAAAAAAATCATTGTTACAACAAAAAAAAAAGAAAAAAAAGAAAACACTTTAAACTTTGTCCCCCACACACCCCCAATATGGGGGGCTGTGCCCCCCACACCCCCCTACTTAAATATACTAACTCTAAGATCACACTGCAGTGCCGAAAATGACAAAGTAATAAAGCGACCAAGCAAATTCTTTCCCTGGAAAAGAATTTGCTTAAAAGCCGCTTCGATATTTTGCCTTTTCAATCTTTTAAGTTTGACCAAGACACATTCAAAAGAATGCATCTTCAATCTTGTAATAGGAACCCACTATATCCCAGTGCAAATGTATGTTTTCATAATAGAAATTGGGACATACAGAGTTAACTTGCAAACTCTGAGAAAATAAGTAAAGTGTTTTGTGATTGTTTACTGAGAAAAGCCGAAAGAAGACACACACACACACACACACACACACACACACACACACACACACACACACACACACACACACACCACAGCTAGAAGACAGAATGTCTGCAGCTAGAAATTGTTTCTATTGTTTAGATACAAAGATAATTGCAGGTTTCAAGGGTAAAAGTATTTAACTGGTTTTGGTTTTATGACTTCCAGTTCCAGGCAATGTCTGAAGAATAAGTGTTTTTGGCACATGGGTGTTAATTTTAAAGATTCTGTTAGCCTGGGAACTAAAGGCAGAAGTGACAAGAGTGATGCAATCTGAGATAACCCAGCAGAAATGTTTGATAGTACTTTAAGAACTATCTCAGAGAGAAAGTCTGGGTATTTTCTATCTTGTCTTGGACCTGGAAGCATCCATTCAGCACATGTATTTGCCTTGCTAATAGTAAGTACTAGATTACAGTGATTTCTCTTAAAGATAGATAGGAATATATCGAGATTAGTATAGTTGTTTTCTGGATTTATGTGAGACTGTCCTGCAATGTTGTTTTAAAATATTTCATGTGATTCTGAACTCTGTTGTCACTGTGCTGAGTTATTATTTTCTTGTGCTTTTATTATTTATTATTAAATATATTTAACCTTTTAATTATAGCTGATTTGTTAGATATATCTAAGCTCTTAAAGTACTTGCATATGTATTTGGTTATACTATATAGGCCACTCCTCAATAAGCTTAAAAGTTCTGGTTACATTTACCATTTGAATAACAGTAACATTACACAGTAGAATTGGTCACCCTTTGGTAAGGGCCTTATAATAGCTGATAAGTAAGAATGGTTGGTGGCAGTGATTACTACCGTGTAGTCTAGCAGAAGGGGGCATAGCTAGTGAACCTGTGCCAGCCTTCCCCAGGAGTATCTGTGTGTTTGTATATACATCAAATCTCAAAGTATGTGTGTGTGTCAGCTACTTGGGCAGGGACACGAAACACTGGTTGGACAGAGAGGGTGCTGGAGGCTTTGGCTTGATCACTCAGCTGAGATCTGAGCCCTATAGCTGTGCCAAAAGGGAGTCTTATTGGGGATCTGGAGAAAGAGGAAAAAAACAGCCCCAGACTGACTGTGATCTCTGTGTGCTGTTAAGGAAAATTGTAATTTACTGTGTGTGTACTTGTCATCCTCCCAATGTGCATGTCCCTCACTGGTGTTAGTGATGAGGATTGATGCTCCTTGATTACTGGGCCAGTATAGGAGTGTCACACTCTATTTGTGTGAGTTGCTCAATGCTGGTTTGGCCCATATTTCTATTAAGGCCCACTTATCTGGTCTTTCTGCTTGTCTGCCTTTAACTCCCCTGTTAGCGTCTAGATTTGAGGCTAAGCAATTTCTTAAAGGTGTCCTTAATATTAGACCTCCCAGGAAGATTGTTCCTCCTCCCAGGGATCTTAATTTCATTCTGGAAAAATTTACTCAGGCTCCTTTTCAGCGTTCTATTTCAGCTAACTTGCAACATTGTTCTTGGAAGACAGTTCTTTTGTTAGCTCTTACTTCTACCAGATGGGTGTCTGAGTTAGAAGCCCGTATGGATTGTCCACTTTTTTGATATTTCATGAGGACAGGGTGTCCTTGCTTACTAATCCTTCTTTCATGCCCAAGCTGGTTAATGAGTTGTCACTTAATCAATCTATTATATTGCCTACTTCCCCCCATCTCCGCAATCTGACAGCGAGAGGGCGCTGCATACCTTAGATGTGCATAGACAGCACAGATTTGATTTCGATAAAACTAAAGCTATCAGAAAATCTGACCAGTTGTTTGTTTCATTTCAGCCTAGGTCTTTAGGTTTGGCTGTTTCTAAGCAAACTATTTCCACTTGGCTTTCAAAGACTATTTCCTTCTGTTACACTTTTCATGGTGAAAGCCTTCCTTCTTTGGTAAAGGCTTATTCTACTAGAGCTGTGGCTTCTTCTGGTGCTTTTTTCAAAGGCTTAGACACTAATTCTATACTTGAATCTGCTACCTGGACTTCTGTGCATACCTTTACTAAACATTACCAGTTGGATGGCATCTCCAGAGCTAGAGCTGGTTTTGCTGATGCCATTCTTCATGGCTTCTTAGAGGGCTCTGCTGCTGCTTCCTCCTCCCAAGATTCTTTTTGAACTTTGACACTCTCCCATTTGTAATGAATACTGCAGCAGTGAATGTAAGGACATAGTACAGTTGTGTAAAATCTTAGCATAATGGTAGATGTCCTTGCCTTCACCACTGCAGTATTCACTCCTACCCTCCATCACCCTAGTCTTTTTTCCTTCCTGGATGTGCAGGTTCTCCTTGGACTGCTGTTCCTACTGGGGCACTCAGTTCTAAGGATGGTACACTTGAGCATCACCTTTATACCCTACACTGTGCAAGGAGTGTGCAGGTGACATTCAGCGTACCTTAAAGTAATGGTAGACTTTGGTAAACTGGCCAGATGGTGGAGTTGACAGCAAGGAATCCCAATTTGTAATGAATATGCAATGAAGGCAAGGATATCTACCATTATGGTAAGATTTTACACAAGTGTACTTTTCAGAGAAAAAGTCTTGTATTTTAGATGTGTGTCTGAGCTAAGAAGTCAGAATGTGTAAGTAGTAGTCAAGCTTCTTTTGTGCTTTCTTTTTTGCTAGTAGTAAAGAGGGTATTTCAAAGAGAAAATCTTGTATTTTAGCTGTGTGCCTAAGAATTCAGGATATTTATTTATTTAACATTTGTTTAAACAGGAAAGTCCACATTGGAATAAAGTCAATTTTCAGCAGAGGTCCAGGAAGAAACACTCCAGATGCATATCTTTGTAACATGGGAGGAAACAAGAGTACCTGGAGGAAGCCCACATGAACACAGGGAGAACGTGGAGACTCCACACAGAAGGCACCCCAGCCATGAATCAAACCAGAGAACATCTTGAGGTGATGCTACAACACTACCACTGCACCATTGCACTATCCTGTGGTGTGTGCACTAGTCACGCTTCTTTTGTTTTTGTTTTATGACAGCAGAAAAGAGAAAAGGTCTTGTATATTGGCTGTGGGATTGTGCTATAAACTCAGGCTATGTGAGCAAGTGTCAAGCTTCTTTTGTTTGTACTTTTTTAACAGACAGGAGGGTGGGATAATGACAGAGTCTTGTGTTTAAGTGTAGTCACTGAGCTAGGAACTCATGATGTGTGAGCAGTAGTCAATTGTCTTTTTTTTCCTTTTCTGTTAGCAGAAATGAGGGTGAGTAAGAACTGTATTTTAGATGTGCAATAAAGCTAAGAACTCTAGATGTATGAGTAGTTCTCAAAGATCCTTTAATTTTGTTTTTGTGTTAAAAAAAGGAGGGTTTATGATGGAGCTAAGAGCCCATGATGTTTGATCAATAACCAAGCTTCTTTTGTTTTTGTCTTCTGTTAGCAGAAAGGACGGTAATTTAGAGAGAAAATCTTGTATGTTTGATGTGTCACTGAAGTAAGAACTTAGGATGTGTGAACAGTAGTAAACTTCTTTTAATTCAGTTTTTTGTCAGCAGAAATGATTTTTTTCTGTGAGAAAGCCTTGTATTTTAGCTATTTGAATGATTGAAGAACTGATACTTTTTTGTTTTTCTTTTACTTAGCAGAAAGGAGGTTGTTTAATAGATAAAGTCTTGTATTTTAGCTGTGTGACTAAGCTGAGAGTTCAGGACTTCTAAGATGGCTGCACAATGAGTAACAGCTTAATTTCAGCTCTCCCAGAGTGAAAACAGAAATTCAGAAGAGATAGAGAGCTAGAGTGTGCACTGCCTGGATGTGATGAAAAAAGAAATCCAGAATACCAGAAACAAAATCAATCACAAAAGGTGGAGAAAAACATTGACTGTTAAGAATTCTGCAGCTGTTCAGCAAAAAGCAGTGCAAGCTCTGGTGCAAAACATGACTTTCAGTAACACTGATGGATTGTACCAACTCAAATAACAGAAGGTTGGAAAAAATGGAAGATGTTTTAAACAGATATTCAGATGAGGTGATAAAAACTACAAAAATCAGAGGCTGAAATGAAAAAAAGGCTGGCTGAATATGAGACTGCTCAAGAATACATGTTTCAAAACCCAATAGAATTAGAGGACAGAGCACATAGGGAAAGCTTGAAATTTTCTGCTGTACCAGAGAAGATGGCAGGAAACAGACTGTATTAATATTATGAAGGCACAAATAAGCAACTGGACTGGTATTTCACAACAGAAGTTGTTAATTGAAAGGACACATCATAAGTATGCTCCAGACCTGGCAGTGAGAAAGCAAACTAAACCTCTAATAGTAAAGATGCAATCCTACCAGCAGAATGAGTTGATTGTGACAAAAGTGTGGCAGAAGGGCAAAGTACTAAAAGTGGGAGACAGTAGAGTTAGAGTATTTGTGGAAAATGATTAGTCACTGGACACCAGGCAGAAAAGGAATACATTTATTCCACTAATCAAGGAATGTTGAGAAGCAGGCATGAGATTCAAACTGCTGTATCCAGCTATACTCAGAATATTCTTTCCTGGAGGAACAAACTCTTTTTTGATGCAGAACATGCTAAGGAGGAAATAAAGTTTATCCAACAAAAAAGTGATCTGTAAAACACAAGGCAATTCTGCTTCTTGTTCTTCTGGTAATAAAGACCACAGAGAAACTGTGCCAGTGAAACATTTTCCAATGTTTCAATGGAAAATGCTTGAGAGATAGAAAAAGCACAAAAGTTAACTACAAGAACCAAGAGCACACTGGGCATGAAGCAAATACTGGATTTGGGAGATTGTGCCGGTGTATATTACACTTTTGTTTTAGTCACTACACTATTTTACATCGCAGTATTTCATGGCTTTTCCTCTGGTGCTTGGGTTCCTCCTTGTATTTCCTTCAGTGGTTTGTTTTTGCATTCTTGTTCTAGATTAATGGGAATATATTAGAGCCAGTAATATAGACTCTGAAGGGCTCATTGGACTTAGTTTGTCAGGCAACATTGTAGGTATAGATGTGGCATGAGGGAAGGGAATATATAATAGGGTAACTCTGGAAAGAAGAGACAGGAATGATGACCTTTGTAACTTGGAATGCCTGTACACAATCTATTAGAAAGGAAAGGTGACACAAATATTAACAAGGACAGGGGCAAAAAAAAGTATGTGTGTGGTCACCACCAGCGGTAAAAGTGAAGGAGCTTATACTGTACTGTACCATTTGCTTTCCTTCACACTTCCTTACATAGGTTTCACTTATACCACTTGTGGCAACCACACACTTTTTTCTCTCTCTTTCTCTTTGTTCAATTTTAAGAAATGTAGGCACTTTAAGAGAATACTTCTTTCTTTCAATGGCTAGGAGATAATGTTTTCTGAAAGCATTCAAGTGTTTTACCAATCTGGGACAGCAATAAAGATAAGGCAAAACCAGACAGCACTTAGTACAAGTGCAGGTTGTATCATGCTTCTTAGCATGGATAAACTTCCTTTTAGGTTAACCCAAGACTTCCTTTTAGGTTAACCCAAGTCTGTGAGTGTGGCTGTCAGTTTGGGACACTTGTTCCTATTAGGAGGTTAAAACTTCAATATCTGAAGATGAAGTATTAAGTTAATAGGTTTTATGGGTATATAAGGGGTGTGTTTGCTTGTTTGTTTTTTGTTTGTTTGTTTTTTTTGAGGTTTTTTAATAAAACAAAAAGTTTTGTCAGACATGACATAGAAATAGATATGACAAGAAACAGATGTATAAAACCTCAACCTGCCAAACATTAGTGTATGCATGCAACACAAAAGCTAGAACTAGATACTTAACAAAAAAACTGTTACACATAAAAGGTGGGAATAATAACTTTTTAATATAATAATGCTTTCTATATTATCTTTAAATGTAAATGGTGTCACAGATATATACAACAAAAGAATGCTAGAGCTTTATTAAAAAATATATAGAGTGCAAATAGCTATGCGACAGGAGATACATTTGGAAAGAACTGAACGTGAATTTGATAAAGAAAGTTTTTCAGGATTGTTATTCAGCAGAATATCTGGGACAAATGAAAAGAGGAGTACTTATATCAATTGCAAGAGGAGCTCCAATAGTGATAGAAGGGGATACAAAAGATAATAATGGTAGATTTGTAGTGCTAAGGGGCTAACTGTCAAGGGAGGCGGAGGATTATGCTGTCATGCATTTATATTTGTTAACCGGGGGTGTCTGACTGAGCCGAAAAGGCCCTTTTTCAGCAAAGGCCCGGGGAGAAAAGCTCCACAAAGAAAAATTACAGACACATTTAGTTATTTAGACATGATCAGTATACACATAAATTACAGGAGGTGTTTTTACAGTGGTATGTGGCACATATACAGTTACAATGGAGAGAACAAACAAAAAAATATTAATTTTAAAAATAAAGGTAATTAATAGATTTGTGGTGTACAGCTGAAATTTGGAACATAGGTAGAATACATACATAGTACACAGGTACATTACATACATTGTAGATTAGCCAGTGTTTGTGAGTAAGATTGAAAACTATTATCAAGTGCTCTAGATTTTGTATGTATGTGTTATCCGCTTTCACTAGCCTGGGGAGCAATCATGGCACTACCAACTTTCCTTGAGATGTTGCCTGATGAGGTCTTTAAAGGAGGCTTTGGATGATGTGTTTTGAATGCTTGTAGGGACAGAGTTCCATTTTATAGCCACTGAACTACTATATAGTGCATCTCCAAAGCTATTGTAGCTGTTGGTGACTTCTAGTAGTAGTTTGCTTGATGATCTAAGAGGCCTTTTGGCTGAGTGATGTCGTACTAGGTTTTTGAGGGCAGGACACTTATTGGGGAGGTAATAGATAGAATGACAGAGGCAGAGCTGATTGTAGGTTAGGAGGTTGTGCAGTTCAAGCCAGTGGAGCTGTCTCAAAGCAGTACAGTGATGAGTTCTATATGAGCAATTTGCAGCAAAGCGGGCAATTCTGTTATAGCAGGCTTCCATTTTACTTAGTTCAGTTTTGTTGAGATTAGTCAGAATGGGAGGTGCATAGAGTAGGGTGGATAGAAGTTGGGAGCGAGCAATGGCTGATCTTGTGCTGTTGGTAAGAAATGGTTTGATAAGGTAGAGCGACCCCAGTTTGGCATGTACTTTTTTAATAGTTAAGTTGGGATGACTATCAAATTTTAGGTGGGAGTCTATGGTTATTCCCAATAGCTTAGCCTGTGCCACTGGAACAATTGGAGTAGCATTAGTGGAGTAGATAGTGAATTGACTGTTAGTGTTTTTGTTAGAACTGGTAATAATCATAAGCTCAGTTTTCTTTGGACTGAGGATAAGTTGGGCTTTGGTAAGGTAGTTTTCAACACCAGAGAATGCTAGTTGAGTTGTTTGCAGGAGGGTGGGAATGTTTTGTGCAGCACAGATTAAGGTAGTGTCATCTGCATACTGAATTATAGATGCATGCTGTGTGGAGGTATGGAGGTCATTTGTGAAGACTGTGAATAGTAGTGGTCCTAAGATAGAACCCTGTGGGACTCCTATAGTTATGGGCAGCTGAGGAGAGAGAATTTTCCCATTTCACAGCTTGGTACCTGTCAGTTAAGTAGCTTTGGAACCAGGTAAGAGTGGAATTTGATAGATGATATTTGTTTAGTTTGTTTAGCAGGATTTGGTGTGAGACTGTGTCAAATGCTTTGGACATATCCAAAAAAAGAGTTGACACTTGTAGGCCTTCATTTTTGAGACGGTTTACTGTGTCTGTGAAGCAGAGGAGGGCTGTAGTGGTACTATGGGTAGGTCTGAAACCATGCTGAGTAGGTGACAGGATGTTATTGTCTAGGAGATAGTTTAGCATCTGGGTATGGATGCATTTTTCTAGGATTTTGGCCAGGGGGAAGAGTAAAGTAATGGGTCTGTAGTTATTACGTTCAGTGGAGGTCCTGCCTTTATGTATGGGTGTAACATAGGGTATTTTCTAGAGTTTAGGCACATAGTTTTCAACAATTGATCTTTTTATGAGAGTGGAGACTGGGATAGCAATAGCATCTGCTGTGAGTTTCAAGAAATAGCTGGGGAGTAGGTCGGCTGCTGTTGATGAGGTTTTTAGTTTGGAGAGCATGCTTTTGATTGAAGTGGTGGAAACTGTTTTGAGGGTAAAGGGGATAGTGAGGAAGGAACTTTCCTGTGATACTAAGGATAGAATTGAGTTCACAAAGTGGGAGATGAATTGTGTTTCGATGGGAACTTTAGTGTCAGGGGTGGTTGGTTTGGGGGTAGCCTTTTGGCTGGATTTTAGTAGCTGGTTTACATTTTTCCAAAATTTTTGCGGGTTGTGTTGGTATTTAGTTTGTAATGTTGTGAAGTAGAATTTTTTGTCCAGCCTAATGCATTTTTTGCATGGTTGTGCAGTTCTTGGTACTTAGTTAGGCTTTGTGTTTCTTTGTTTTTTTATAGTAAAGCCAGGCAGTGTCTCTGGACTTGAGGATTTGTTTGGTTTCTTTTCTGAGCCAGGGGTTTGTAGAGGTTCTAACCTTGATTTTCTGCAATGGAGTGACAGTGTCTAGGTGTTGTAGAAATGTTTTATTGAAATATGCTACAGCCTGGTCAAGTGGGAGGGTTTTTAGGGGGGTCCAGTCACAGTTACAGAGTAAAGTGTTGAAGACCTCAGAAGATAATTTTTTTGTGTTTCAAGTGGATATATAGTTAGTGGTTTTGCATATGCTTGTTCTACTACGTATAAAGTATATTATGTTGTGGTCACTTAAGGTGTCTGGTAGACTGCCTGTGTGAGGGTACAATGTAGGGTTGTTAGTTAGGGCCCAGTCAAGGATGGATTCCCTTTTAGATTTTTTATCACATCTAGTTGGAATTTGGACTAGCTGCTGGTAGCCATGGAGATTTATTAGATTACTTGGTGGTTCTGATATACAGGTGAACCAATCTAGATTGAAGTCCCCCAGAATAAGGGTTTCTTGTGAGTATGTGGAAGAACACCAGGATAAGAAGTCTTCAATGCTAGCAGGTGTATTACCAGGTGGAATATAGATAACAATTGTGGTGATGACCTTTTTAGGGTGAAGTTGAAGTTGTGAGATAAGTATGTCCCAATTATTGGGGGAGGGGTAGGAGTTTGGTAATTGATGGACAGTTAAGTTTGACTTGTACAGTAAGGCAGTTCCACCCCCTTTACGAAGTGGTCTGTCTTGTCTAATGATATTGTAGCCGGTAGAGAGAACTTCTGAGTTAACTATGTTTTTATTTAGCCAGGTTTCTGTTAAAGCAACTATGTCTGGGGAGTAGTGTGCTATTGTGGCCTGGAGTTCAGGTATTTTATTTTTGATACTTCTAATATTAATATTTAGCATTAAAAGATGGTTGGTTTTGCTGCTGTTGTTGATTTGCCCAGGGATGAAGAAAGTGGGGATGTTATGTTCTGACATTTGTGTTGGAGCAGTTTGAGTTGGACAGGATGGATTTGGGCCTGGGTTGGGGTGGATATCCCCACTTATGGTGAGCCTGGAGTTAAAATGGTTGTACAGATGTTGGAGTTTGGTGAGGAGTGCGAGAAAGTATTGTGTTTTTTTGGAGTAGGAATGAGAGCATATGTGTTTAGTCCTGAATTGGTCCATTATGTAGTTCTTGAATAACTGTGGGCAGATATTATTATAATGTGTGGTGTCTGTATACGAGAGTGCATAATGCAGTGTTGTGCTACTAAGTTTAGGGATATTGCTAGAGTGATAACCTGTGGTGTTGTAAAGAATTATGAGAAAACAGACTAGATTTAGTTGCGTGATAGTCATGGTTATAAAGTTTAAGTTGTTTCTAGGTGGGGGGGTCTGAATAGGAATTATAGGGCTGCACTATATGTGGATGGGAAGTAGTGTGGGTGATGTAAAAATGCCTAGTGGGAATGAGAGTGATTGGGAGTATTTTGTGTGGAGCAAGTTGGTGTGGTATAATGTGATATGACTTGAGGAGCTGTGATTGGTGGAGGTGATGTGAGAGTGAGCTGTGGGTATGGCTGTGATTACTATAAATGTAGAGGTAGTGGGGGCGGGAGGGAATAGGGGGCAGGGCAGGGCAGGGGAGTGAAGAGAGCCCGAGTGTTAGCGAGGGTGAACGGAGCAGGGCAGAGCCAACCATGACAAAAGAAAAAGTAAGTATTACTTTACAAATCTGAACACTTTTAAAACAAATTCCTGAGGTCTAATGGCTATTAGCACTTGTGTCCTGGTGGGAGACTAGAAATTTAAAGATGGCTCCATGCTAAGCAGGATTCTAATATAGACTTTGTATTGGGGGAGGGAGATACCACAAGGGGTGTAAACCAGGTGGAATGCAAAGAAACCAGAGAGGCAATCAGTGGAAATCAGTGAAGGCCTCAGAGGGGGTAAGTAATAATTCAAACTACCTGTAAAGTGAAGGAGAGAAGAGACAGCAAAGTTTATTAAGGTTGGGAGTGTGTCTTCACATTGACTTGCTGATTAGTAACCAGTTTGTGCACAGATTAGAGTAGGGAGATACATTAGCAATGAAGGGGAATGTATAGAGATGCAAATAAACAGGTGGGCCTCCAAGTGATACAAACTAAGGCAGAAAGCACAGAGAGGGCTGCTTGATGGTTAATTTAGTCACAGGGATGTGAATTAAATGTTAACTGTCTATTGGTCGGTTAGGATTACTGTACTAGTGGGGGGGAGGACACAAAGCTACAACAGTCAGTTTTATTAGCAAGTTGAGAACTACTAAGAAATACTGCTAATGTAATAGCTTCACTCTCATAAAACATAAAAGTAGAATGCCTGGGTGGACTGACCCTGCTCTTGAGGCTCAAAATGTATATCCTTGTTTAGTTTACAGTACTGATTCCTTCTTATGATAATTTGTTTTGGGAGCCCACAAGGCAAAATATGAAAAAGGAGTGTAGATTTTTAAAGAAATGTATGAAAATATTTGGTATGGAAGATGTGACTTCAGTAGTAGCAGTTCAGAGTGAATTTACATATTCTCTTAGATACAAAAACTGGGCTAGGCTAGACAGAACGTACATTTCACAGAAACATGTACATTTGATTGAAATCTTTGGTACGTATCCAATAAATATTTCATTTCATATGCCAATAATAACTAAAATAAAATAAAAATAAGACACTGGTGCTTTCCCACCTATCTATTGCAAACAAAGGAATTTAAGGAGTAGGTAGTGGAAATTATTTGGGAATTATAAGAGAAGATAGAAATTTCTTCTGAAAATATACTTAGGGACTGGGATAAAATTAAAGGGGAGTTTAAAAATAGGGTATAAATAAAAGAAAGAGAGATATTGTTAAGAAGTAACAAAAATTATTTAGAGGGACTTACAAATGTTAAAGTATTGCAGAATGGTGGAATCTCACAGAACAAAAAGTGGAGCAATTGCAGAATGCTAAACAGAAAGTAATGGATTACCTGGATAATATGCATGAGTTTAGAAACACTGATGTTAAGCAACTGTTTTTGATCAATCTAGAGCACAAAAACCACAGAAAGTAGAAAGGGTTCTCACCATATGTGGGGGACCTATAACAAGGAAGATAACAAGAGATCCTGTAGAGGTACTAGAAGTATTTTAGACATTTTATGAAATTCTGTATAAAGCAGACAAACATCAAATTCAAGAAAAGGTACAAATGGAAATATTTATGGAATAATTAAATATGCCATGGTTAGAGGTAGATGAGGCTCAATTACTAACAGTTAGGATAGGAGGAGATGAGATAAAAATGGTGATGTATAACCAATCCACAGGAAAGTCCACAGGAATAGATGGTATTCTTGTGAAGTTTGGAAGCTAACAGGGAAAAAAACATAAAGGTCTGGAAAATTTTCTTTAACAGTATTTTAAGGCTAGGAGAAGCACTAACATCCTGAAGAAAGTGGTGATGGATGTAATACCTAAAAAAGGTAAAGGCACATCTAAT
Organism: Protopterus annectens; assembly: GCF_019279795.1. Taxonomy (NCBI): domain Eukaryota; kingdom Metazoa; phylum Chordata; order Ceratodontiformes; family Protopteridae; genus Protopterus; species Protopterus annectens. Next base: position 639,702,902 of record NC_056739.1, on the reverse strand, counting down.
CCAGCTTCATACAGCTCATTTTAACCCTAAACCATGATTATAAAGTGCTTATGTCTATAACAGGCAAACAATGGCAAAGGTGATGCAAACATGGGTAGATATGGATCAATGTGGTTTTGTGGAGGGGTAGCAACACTGACAGAAGACTGATAATCCAGGGGGAAGCAGAATGTAAGAAAATACTGCTGTTGTTGGTGGGTCATGATGCAGAGAAAGCATTTGAGAGAGTAAGTTGGGAGTTTATGAGCAGGGCAATGGAAGCATTTGCATTTCCTGACAGAATTCTAAGGTTGATTAGGAGAGATTGGAGGAAAAAAATAAAGTGGGCAGGTGTGTCTCTGATAATGTTTGAATAGAGGAACCAGGTAGGGGTGTCCTCTTTCCCTTTTGTTATTTTCATTATATTAAGAACCATTGGCAAAGAAAATAAAGGACCTAGAAATTCAAGGATATAATTGGTATGGTAACCAAGAAAGGATGACTCTATTTACAGATGATATTTTATACATGATAAAACCAAAAAAGGGCATTTCAGTGTTGTGGAAGATTTTGAGGCATTTTCATATCTTTTTGGTATACAAAATTAATGGAGCTCAAACAAAGGCAATAGTTGTAAATTATCTACCTGCACATGAATTGGTTCAGCAATATCCATATTTATGGGGACATGATAAAATGAAGTACTTAGGAGTATGGATTAAAAGGATTCTAAAGTGGCAGCTAAGGATATGTGGGAAGAAACTAAACAAAAAATAGAAAAAAACGAGAAATTGGAAACTTTGTTGTATGGGATATAGATAGCAAGATACAACCAGTTAAATGCTTTTAGTCCCTTTAGTTTCATACAAATGTCAGGCATATTTTTGTCGTCCAGTGGAGAAGCTGTGGATAGCAATTAATAAAGAGCTAAAGGATTTTATCTGGGGGGGGGGGACAGCAAGAGTTCAGTGGGATAAGCTGATTCTTTCAACAGAACAGGGTGATTTGCAATTGCATGATTTGAAGGAGTACTTCAGAGCTGCACAGTTAAAGGAAAAGTCCATCTTCTCCTACAGTTTAATTTTGTAGGTTGCTTTCTCCCTACATAATTTGCAGCTATTGCCTTTGTTTTAGCTTCATTAATTGTGTATTCCAAAAAGATTTGAAACTGCCTCAAAATGTTCCACAACAATGAGATGTCCTTTTCTGGTCTTATCAAGTATAAAATAATATTGTGTAGGTACCAGAAACCTGCTTGTACTTTATAAAACGTTCATTTCCTTGACTTGGAATCAAAGGAAGGGAAAGACCACCCACTTTTCTTTTTAAGCTTAACTTTTCACATAACTTGCACAGGAATTTGTCTATACCTGCATGACATACCACAGACACAGTGACATTTGTAGTCAGGTGCTACTGACAATCTTATTTGGGTAATTATTCCTGTTGTAAAAAAGGCAGAGATGTGTGAAACTGTTCTCCATTCTCTTTACTACAGAAAGGAAGAGAACTTACACTGACTCACAGCTACTTCCAAAGTGCTTTTCATATCAGAAAAGTGCATTTAGATCAGTAAATGGTTCAAAGGCAATTGTCTAATTTACATAGGCAGCATCACATTATTGAAATGTTAAGCTTTAAAGGGACAATCCCAGTGTTTAAAATTTGGGTACGAATCTAGGATGTCAAAAGTAGCACCCACCTTGACAATGTCACACATGGTTCTGCCTACAGTGTTGGTTTACTTAAATTATTTTATACATTCCCTTCCCCAGTCTTGATTTGGTTCCCATTTCCCATTATGAACAAATTCCTCAATTGTATTCCTTTCAGCTTTCTGGAAGAATTAAACTGCTTTATCTATTGAACATTTATATTTATTAACTCTTAGTTTGCACAGTTTCTACTGACCATTTTCTTCAGATAATGGTCACTTTTTCCTCCACTTAACAGTCCTACAAAAAGGGACAAAAATGAAAAAAACTGTAGATTGCAGGCAATTAAATATGGCTGCATAGCTTTAAAACACTGTTCCATTAATGCGTCTGATTTTCTGTTGACATAGCAAAGGTCCCTGTGAATTTCACGTGAAAAATGAAGGAGATTACACTGCATTAATTTAAAGGCTTAGATCGGCAGCATTGCTATATACATTTACATTTTTTATAGTTATTAATAAATATTGCCCTGTTCTTCTAGGAAAGCATTTAAATGACTGCAATGTAATCACCTTTTTTAAAATCTGGACAATTGAGAGGTATGCAGCAATGTCATGTAAAACTGTGTGTGTGTGTGTGTGTGTGTGTGTGTGTGTGTGTGTGTGTGTGTGTGTGTGTGTGTGTGTGCATGTGAGTATGAGTTGATGTGCATATCAAGAACACGTATGTACGAGTATGTTAATGTGTGGACTTGCACAAGTGCATGTGTTAAGTGTCTAGGTGGTCTTCACTTTAAACATACCACTCAACATACAACTCAACAAGTAATCTGAACAAAGCCTTAAATAATGGAGAGACAATGGCAACCTCCTAGGTTGCATAGTGCAGGATCTGGCTTAACATCTCAGCATCTTAATCAGGGACAAAAGATATACAACAAGGTCACTGATTTAGAGAATGGTCACAGTATAAGAATACATACATTAACATGCCTTTTTTGAAGTAAAAAACCTCTGTAACCATAATGCGCCATTATTTGTTGATTAGAATCCATCATATCCCTCTCCACAAAGCTGGTATTAACATAAACACAATCAATTTCAGACCCTTAGCAATACTCTCTCCTCTTTCTAAAATACTCGAAAAGACTACCCACTCGCAACTTATGCCATACCTGACCCTACAAAAACTCCTCTCCCCTATTCAACATGGGTTTCAACTCAGCCACAGCACCATGACCACCCTCCTATCCTTCCTTGAAACCATCAACCTAGAACGCGGCAATGGCAAATACGTATCATCACTGTTTCTAGACCTTTCTAAAGCTTTTGACACCATCTCCCAATCCTTACTCTTGTCCCAGCCCCCATACTTAAATCTCTTTTCCTCTACCTTAGCCTGGTTCTCCAGCTACCTATCCCACCATCAGCAAGCTGTCCAATGGAAAGCATCTACCTCTCCTTTCTTACCAACTCCCACAGGAGTTCCCCAGGGATCTGTACTGGGCCCATGCCTCTTTAACATATTCATCAACTACTTCCACCACTCCATCTCTAAAGCCTCAATTGTCTAGTACGCAGATGACTCCATCATCTGCTCATCCTCCTGCCCCTCTGAACTACTACTAAAAACTCAATTAGCCTTCTCCAAAACTGAATCCTGGATGCAATCTAATCACCTAGCCCTAAATGCAGACAAAACAAAACTAATGATTTTTACTCCTACCAAAAACTCCAATTTCAATAAAAACCTATTCTCCATTAAAAGCCAGAATGACACCCCCCCTCCTAGAAATTGTTCCCTGTACTAAGCTACTAGGCATCACCACTGATGAAAACTTAAAATTTGATTCCCACATTTACTCCACAATTAAGAAAACCTATCAAAAAATCAGTCTCCTCTACAGATACAACCTTACTTCAGCCCCTCCACCTGACAAACTCTTGCAACTACCTTCTTTCTCCCCTCTCTCATGTATGACACCCCCCTATTCTTCAACCTTCAAATGGGCATTAATTCCTAACTTGAATCCTGCTACCACAAACTCTGCAAATTTGCAATCAATTCTAAAAACTCTGCTCATCACTGCCTCTCCCTACATACCCTCCAATGGCTAGAACACCCCAACTACCTAAAATACCTACAACTTACCACTGCTCGCAAACTCATCTACAAACCTGCAGAATGTCCTTCTCTCACCACATCCCTAATACCCTGCAGACCCAGCTGCTCCCTCAGATCCGGGAGCTAAAACCTCCTACAAGTGCACAAACCCTCACATCCCCCTGGCCAATTGCTACTATCCTACACAATAGCCAAACTATGGAACTCTCTTCCACCTCAACTATGCACTATACCAAGCCATAACAACTTCAAATCTGTCCTCCAAATGGGAATGCCCATCTCATGCTCCTACCTAAACATCATGCTCCTACCTAATCTTAACACCCCCCTACACTTAGACCCTTTATAATAATGTAGGATCAGTACACTTTTCCTGCAATAGAACATCCGATTTCCTCTGGTAATGAAGTTATCCCTCTTTCTCATTGGTATTCTATACTGTATAAGTCTAATAAATTGCATCTATTTGCATTAACACCTCACTATGCTTAAATTACCTTTCTATTCTCAATTAGTAACCCACAAAATATTCTTTACCAGGAATGTTTAAATAATTCTAACTTAATTCTTAAAAATAATCTTATTTTATATGTTTTATCATTCCAAAGTTGCTCAAATGTCTGAAAATTGATTTTCATATTATTTTTTTCCTAATATGTAACTTTATTTTCTTCTGTAAGAAATGTTATGCAAGAATGCCTTTTTATAGGTTCATAGGTTCATACTAGGCTATCTGCCCTAGGGCATTTATGAGCCTAGCCAGAATGTGTTTGGCTTTCGCCACCCATTTTAAATTTATTTTGCTATGCACTTTTTCGAGGTTAGTATACTGTGCCTCTGTCTAACAGTGACACAGAAGTGATACTCGGGGTAAACCTACGATCTCCCATCCACTCATCAAGATTCCTCTTGAAGAGAGTCAATGAGGGATACTGCCTAACCTGGACTGGGATTTTATTCCAGAGTGAAGGGAGCCTCTGGGTTATAAATCTGTCCCTCCAGCATGTCCTATTTATTTCAGTGCTGAGGTTCAAGTCTCTTGAGCGCGTAGCTCGATGGGATTTGGATTTTCTGAGGTGCAGCATGTCCATTAATTCCGGGTTGGACATGGCTTTATACGTCAGGCACAGATCGCCTCTGAACAGGCGGTATGCCACTGAGTAGAGCTGGAGTTTCTTTAACCGGGCAGCATATGGCATCTGTTTGAGCCCTTTGATCCTCTTGGTGAGGTACTTTTGGGGTCTTTCCAGTTGCTGCAGGTGTCTGGTAAGGTACATCCCAAAAGGGGCATTGTACTCAATTATGGGCCTGATGAGGGATGAGTAAAGAGGCACGATGACCTCCCTTGATCTAGATGTGAATCCCTTCATGATTAGGTGGGCTATATAAAATGTTTTTCTAACCACTTTGGCCACGTGGTTGTCAAATGAGAGATTGCTATCAACTTGGGTCCCCAGGTCCCTAATTACTTCTTCTGTACTTAATGGATTACCACCTATGTGGTAATTTGTGGGCACTTTGTTTTGCCAAAGGGGATGACTATACACTTTTGGCATTTAGCTTGAGGCCATGGCTCTGGCACCAGTTGTCTGTTTCTATGAGGCCCTTTTGGAGGATGCTTGTGTCAGCTGGAGAGTCGATTATGGCGCCCAATTTGCAGTCATCTGCGAACTTGGTCAGCCACAGTCCTTCCATGTTGGCCTGTACCTCCGAGAAATATATACCGAACAAGAGAGGTCCCAGGACTGAGCCTTGTGGGACACCACTTGTAACTGGTTTGGAGTCTGACATGGCTCCAGCAATTCTAACCATGTGGGTTCTGTCCTTGAGCCAGTTTGCAATCCATCTAGTGACATAGGGGTTTATATTTAAGCTGCTGAGCTTATCTATAATGCCCGAGTGGGGTATTGTATCGAAGGCTTTTGCAAGGTCCAGGTAGGCTGTGTGGACCACCTTCCCCTCGTCAATGGCCTTGGTGACTGTTTCAAAGAAATCAACCAGGTTTAAGAGGCATGATCTGCCCTTAACAAAGCCGAACTGGGTAGGATCCAGTGTTTGTAGGTCCCCAATATCTTTATTTATGAGGTCCATGATGATCCTTTCCATAGCTTTGCAGACCAAGCTAGTCAGGCTTATGGGGCGATAGTTTCCAGGATCCGTTGAGGCACCACCTTTATGGAGAGGGACCACTGTTGCTGTACGCCACTCTTTGGGCACATATCCTGTAGTAAGGCTGAGATTGAACAGTAGTTTTATGTTTGGGTTTAGCTCTTCTTGGAGTTCATGTAGGATGCAGCCGGGGACACCATCTGGTCCCATTGATGCTGTGTTTTTTGCGTTGGAGAGGGCGGCTCTTACCTGAGCATCTGAGATGTCAGGGGGGCAGCACTCTGCTGGGATAGATATTTGCCCTTTTGGTGGGGAGGGGGGGAGAAGTTTGCACTGAACCTGTCAGCTAGGATGTTGGCAATGTCTGTGGGTTCAGTGTATTTTTTGTCATTTTGGACTAATTCTGAGCATATCTGGGAATTACCACCCAGGTTCCTAACATAACTAAAGAAAGCCTTGTGATTATCCTTAGTGTCCTGTGCAATTTTTCTCTCAAAGCTGGCCTTAGACAATTTTATGTGTGCCCGTAGATTTTTGCTAATACTGATCAGTGATGCCTTCCCTTTTTGGGATTTTGCTCTATCATTTAGTAGCTTCCTCCTTCTATTGTATAGTTTGTTTATGGCTGGGGTCCACCAGACAGGACGTCTGCCTTTGGAGGATTGGGTCTTGGTTTTATTTGGGATCACATGATCCATGCATTCCTGAAGGTGTTCATAGAATGCATTTATAAAGGATTTTACTTATTATATATCCTTTACCACTGTAATTTTCATCAATGTAACCTCTATTGTTATGAATGTAACTACTTGTGGAGCTTTTCTCCCCGGCCCTTCACTGAAAATGGGTTGCTCTGACTCAGTGGACTTTCCCGGTCAACAAATTCAAATAAATAAAATAAATAAATAAATATTTTTCTCTAAACATCAATGATTTTAGGATGATTTTTAGGAGTTTGTTATGAGCCAGAATCTCAGATTCTCCTGAACATCAGAAACACTTGAGGTATGGTAACTGTAAAGATGTTTAATTATTTCCAAAAGTTAAACAATACAGAGCTTTTGTGTGGGAGCTTTTGCAGCACCTACCTACTGCCAACACCTGAAACTAACATTTTATTATGAATGTAATAGAAATTGTCATACAATGAGCATAACCCCTCACAAACTCAGAAAACTGTACTGTAGAGCACTAATAAAATATCTCAGAAGAACATTGGATGGGAAACAGGAAATTCATCCCCTGGTTTGGCACCTGTGTCACTAATGGAGAGAGGCAAACTGTAAATGGTTGATCTCCCAGGCCCCTGCTTACACTTATCAAGGGTACCAAAACTTGTCAGAAATTTGGGATGCATGGCTAGGCTTAAAAAGGCCTTTGTGGTTGTTAGCTTAGTAAACACCCATGAATCTATCAACCTATGAACAAAAATAGGGACAGATTTTAAATACTGCTCTTATAATCTTGGCTAATTATTTGTAATATAGGTACTAGTTCCTCTTATGTCCTTCATTTCTGGTTAGCACCAAAGTGGATGAGTGTGCTACTACTGCCTGGAACACCATAATGTCTAGGAAAGTGTTGTGATTCTTCTTGCTTGGGTAGTCACAAATCATCTGCAGAAGGCAAGGAGTGAATTGAACTAGAAATGTGATTCAGCTGCTGGAGACACCAGGGATTATCAGGACACTCTTATAAGGACTAATGGCTCAAAAAAGTGAAGTAGAATAAAAGGATTAATTTAAAAGGGGATTCTGGTCTAAAGTGTCTTACCCAAACAGCACTCCTGGGCCTTTAAAAGTCCAGTTAATAAAGAAGTAACATTATTCTGTTTTTGCACTAAAAAATCTTTATTACAGTAGATTTATTTGAACGAATTTAGTGAAAATTGTGACCTAATATCCCAAATGGATTTCTGGTATTCATATGGATTTGTATTTATTTTATTATCACAGTTATAAATGGCATCTGGACTATGATATTTTTGTTAGGTTTGTTAGCAGATGCAGTACAATGCCGTTTAATATGATTATCGTTTCAGTTTATGTTAATTTCACTTTATGTTAAAAAAGGCATTAGCAATTGTGTATTTCTGTTTTTTTTCTGTAAATAAATTACGTTTGTGTTTCTCCCACAAAATACTGTAGTGATTTATGTATGGCTTAACTGTCTTAGAAAACTCTACCTTGGGTCTGGCATAGCACCTGAGTAGAATTGTAAGTTAAATATGAAGTCCTGCTGTCTGGGTTGCAAAATGCATGAAAGAAGGGAAAGGAGGCTAATGTACTATTGGGTATATGTGTGTGTGTGTGTGTGTGTGTGGGGGGGGGGGGTAATTTAAATTGTTAAGGAATTGAACATTAAGATACTTCAGTGTCTGTGTTACACACTAGTTAATGGTTCAATACATACTGAGACACCAAACTATGTTTTGTGAAATACACACACCACTTAAAACAACTTACTCTTGTCATGTGATCAGCATCAGCTGGTGCTGCTGTTCTAGAGCCTGCTCATATTTAAAGTGATATTACAAATAAAAAGCAGTAATAAAACACATTGTGCACGCTGGTACAACGTTCAACAGACTGATAAAACCTAATCTAAGCTAAGCAGATTAACTACGCTTAGCAGTCAATATCGACTGCTTAATAATAAAGAATAAATCAATTAGTGTTACAGTTAAACAAGTTAAACTTATGGCAATCCTGGTTGAATAACAATCCTAAGAAGTCAGAAATTGTCAACCAACAACTCAGACAGGATTGGTTCTATGCTGTCAGTTAACTCAATTTTACAATGCAAGTAAAGTGTTAAAATACATTAATAACCAATACATTTATACAAATTGTACTTAAAAAATGCTAACACGCGACTATCTCAAGAAGTCAGAAATTGACCATTGGTCAAGGCCATTTTTTTAGAGTACAAATATTTAAGGTTTATAAGATGTTTGATGTTTATAAAAAACTATTAAGGGCTTGCCTATAAAAAACTTCTAGTTATAAATCACCAAACTACTAAATAAACATAATCAAAAACACATTGTTGTATGTTACAAAGTTCCTGCTTCATCTATTTAGACTTTTTAACTTTAAGAGGCAAGCAATATTGCAGGCATCATTCAGGCCAGGACTTAGAAATGCATTTAGTCTCACCTGCCATAACAGCTCACGTTCTTCGAGCATCAAGTTAAATGGTCCACCTCTCACATCAAAGCTCACATGGTCTATAACTTTGAAAAGAAACTTGTGGTTACTGTGTTCAATAAGGTGTCTTGCTAATGGATTATCATCTTTTTTCTTTTCTATGGCATATGTGTGCTCATATACTCTATCTTTTAGCTTACGTTCGGTTTTACTGATGTAGAAAGCTGAGCATACTTGGCACCTAGCCACATAAACCACAAGCTTAGAGTTACAGTTGTATTTAGACCTCAACTTGAAATTCCTACCATTAACAACACAACTCTCCCCTATCTCAATGTGTCTGCACGTTCTGCAGTTACCGCATGTAGTCATTCCTACTCACCTTGACAGGGGTCCCATACTCTTTCTTTCGAGCAAAGTTTTCAGGTTTGCTCCTTTCCTAAAGACAAGGTTTGGCGCTTGTCCAAGTTTAATGGTCAAAGATCTATCAAGTAAGATTAATTCCCAATTTTTGTTCAAGATAAATCTGACCATTTGACTGTCATTAATGAGTTAGAGTACGTTTCCTTTCTGTGTATTCTAGATACGTATCACACCAAGCTATGTGTTTTATGGATGCAAAGCAAGTTTATTGAAGATGTTCCAAATCCTGTAACATTAAGAAACATTGATTTTCCCTATTCACGTTCCCATTATTAGTTTGCAGGACGTATGTTATTAATAATGCATGCCAGAAAAACATATAGAGCTAGTACCATTTTATTTAATTTATCAGTATTCCATTTTGTGTCCTGCAATGTCAAATTTCCCAGATTTCATGTATCAATTCAGCAGTTCTTTTTGTATTTGAAACCCAATTAACATGATTTGCCATGCTAAACATTCATCTCCCAGTGCATTCAGCCATGTATATTTTGAATAGCTGTTAGTTTTAACCTATTCTAATCCCTGTATATAAAATAACACTCCCTCTGGCTGTGCTGCTATATGCTTTTTTGACCACTGAAGAAATTAATATCAGTTCTGTGGTACAGAGGTATAATGCTCTGATTGTGTCTGAGATTGCCTTAGTTCATTAAGCAGCAGTGGAAGTGGAGGAGCATGCCAAGTAAAATAAGATCAGGTATCTGATGTCAGATCTCCTACCACCCAGTAAGAGAGTTAGTTAAACCCGGTCAAAGGAGCATTCTCTGAAAGAGGAGGTCTGAGGAGAATGTGCTTGCCAACTGCCTGTCACTCTAGCTGAGCATAGTAGGTTTATGAAAGCTTGCATCTCCACTAGTAATAAAAAATCAGGTACTGCAACAATTGTAGGACTGTATTTAAATCTCCAAGCCCTGCATAGGGTGATACTGCAGCAATTACTCCTGTATCTCTTTCTTAGTGTCCTTTCACACTGGGAAAGAAGGAGAATTGGCTTATTGTGGGAGTTGAGAAAGGTGGAAGCCAAGAACAGAATACACAAAATACATAAACTTAACAGTTTCACCTTCTATATGTGGCAGACTTGTACATACCTTGTTGTGACTCTATTTTGATTGTGATCCTTTCAGCATGCTAACTCTGATTTCCACTCGATATATAATACATGTGTATACTGTGTTTTCTACTCAGTATATACTGTTATGTGTTGCATTTATTCCCTCATCAACTATGATAGTCACTTTGTATATAATTTCTGTATATAGCGTATGATATAATTCACTCTGTAATAAATGTCATGTAATCATGTAATTATGGTGTTTCACCCAGGCTCAGACTGAAATGGGCCCAATGGGATCAGCAACCTACCCCAGTTAACAAATAAAACAATATAAATTGCTTTCCCGGCATCATACGTGGGATACAGGTTCTTAAGATTAAATCAGATCCTACATATTTTTTTCATATGATTCTTGCATAACTAGATAGGTTCATAGGTGTGTACTAGGTTAATGGCCCTGGGGCCTTTACATGCCTAGCCATATGATTTCCCTGGCATAGTGCCACCCTACCTTAGTTCCCAGTGCCTCTGTTGAGTAGAGCCACTGGAGTTATCCCTGCGGTGAATTTTCTGTTTCCCATTCACTCATCAAGATTTCTATTGAAGATAGTCAGCGAGGTGCTCTGCTTGACATGTATGGAAAGTCTATTCCATAGCATGGGCAGTCTCTGGATTATGAATCTGTCCCTCCAGTGTATCCTGTTAATTGTGGTAATAAGGTTGAGGTCTCTGGAAGATGTGGTGCAGAGGGATTGGGATTTCTTTAGCTGCAGCATTTCTAACAGAGCTGGGTTAGACATGGCTTTGTAAGTCAAGCAGAGATAGATAGAGAATAGCTGGAATTTTTTGAGTCTGTCCATATAGGACAAGTGTTTAAGGCCTAGGATCCTCTTTGTGAGGTACTTTTGTGGCCTCTCCAGTTGTTGCAGGTACATGCCAAATGGGGCATTGTACTCCATGACTGGCCTAATGAGGGAAGAGTAGAGGGAGACAGTAACCTCTTTCTTCCTGGATGCAAAACCCTTAGTAATGAGATGTGCCACATAGAAGGACTTTCTGACCACAGTGGCAATGTGGTGATCAAAAGAGAGGCTGCTGTCAACCTCTGTTCCCAGATCTCTTATAACAACTTCTGTGTTCAGTGGACTGCCATCAATGTGGTAATTCATGGGAACCGGGTTTTTCCCAAAGGGGATGATGACACATTTTTTGGCATTAAGCTTAAGGCCATGGTTCTGACATCAGTCGTTGGTCTCAGTGAGGCCATTCTGTAGGATGTCAACATCACTTGGGGAGTTAATAATAGCTCATAACTTGCAATCATCTGAGAACTTTGTCAGCCAGAGCCCCTTCATGTTGGCCTGGACTTCAGAGAAGTAGATACTAAACAGGAGAGGACCTGGGACCGAACCCCGTGGGACTCCACTCATGACTAGTCGGCAGTCTGACTTGGAGTCAGCTACTTTCACACTGTGGGCTCTGTCTGTAAGCCAGTTTGCAACCCAGCTAGTGATACAGGGGTTGATGCCTAGCTTAGTGAGTTTTTCTATGATTTCTGAGTGGGGAATGGCATCAAAAGCCTTGGCCAGATCAAGGTAGGCTGTATGAATCACCTTGCCTTCATCCACAGCTCTGGTGACTGACTCAAAGAAGTTGACCAAGTTAAGCAGGCATGATCTACCTTTCACAAAACCAAACTTTGTGGGATCCAGAGTTTGGAGATTCCATATATCCTTGTTTATTAGGTCCATGATGATGCTTTCCATAGCTTTGCATATCTGGCTCGTCAGGCTAATGGGGCGATAGTTCCCAGGGTCTGCAGTCACTCTTCCTTTGTGGAGAGGGATGACTGTAGCAGTGTACCAGTCAGGGACAAAGCCTGAGGTGAGGCTGCGAATGAACAAGGCACACAGGTGAGGTGCCAGTTCACTCTGCAGTTCATGTAGAACACACCCAGAGATATTGTCAGGTCACATAGAAGCTGTATTCTTGGCTTTGGACAGTGCTGCTTTAACCTGTGCAGCAGTAATACTGGGTGCCTGGCAATCTACTGACATTGTGATTGGTCCTTGGGAGGGGGGGGGTAAAGCTGGCACTGAATCTGTCGGCCAGTATACTGGCAATATCTGTTGGCTCAGTATAGGAGGTGCCATTGTGCAGTACTAAGAGCAAATCTGGATATTTCTGTGGAGATTCTTTGCATAACTATAGAAGGCTTTGTGGTTTTCTTTACTATCTGCTGCAATTCTGTTTTCATAGCTAGCTTTAGAGGATTTGATGAGGGATTTCAACTTTTTGTTGAGGCTGATAAGGGAGTTTTTCCAGTCTTAGGACTTCACCTTATTCCTGATCAGTTTCCTCCTTCTGTTGTAGAGTTTGTTTATGGCAGGGGACCACCAGATTGGCTTCCTTTTTTTGGAGGAGAACGTCCTGGTTCTATTGGGTATGGTGAGACCCATGCATTTGTGTACATGTTCGGACATTGCATTGGTGTATGATTCGGCGATCATACAACTATTCTCCATTTATAAATAAGTAAAAAATGCCCAATAGAGCAGTAGTTACACCATAAGCTCCACACTTAGAACAAACTATACAGCTGGATACAAAAAGTCTTTATTCGTATCTTTCCTTGTTAAGCACTTTCTTCCCCTGCATGACCCTTCGGGGACATCATCAAAACTAAAGAATATTCCCCCTCCTTTAAGTCAACCCTATTTATGCATACAAAACACAATAATTCAATTACCCAATTAATTAATTAGTACATCAAGTGCTTCTCTACTTAAGAAACAGAGTGTGTTTAAAAACTAACCACAGAAGGTGCATTTACATTAAACACAGAACCATAGTAAAATCATAATGAAAAAGCATAATAAAAAATCGTAAAGTTAAGGCCTTTTTCTTTAAAACAGGTACCAGGGAAACAAAATCATTTAAACCTGGTGCTTCCAAGGCATTTAACTTGATAATCCAGTAAAATTCTCTAAGGTCAACCTGGAGTTCCCACCAACCACCTCTAAAATTATGTGGTACAACTTCCAGAATCCCAAATTTAAATATTGTTTCCCCCTGGCATTCTAATGTGTGCCTATAAAGGGCATTGTTGGTGTTCTCTTTCGCAATGGCGTGTAAATGCTCATAAATTTGGGTCTTAAAGTTCCTGACTGTTTTACCAACATAAAAATTTGAACTTTTGGCAAATAAAAATGTAAATAACTTCCTTAGTGTTACAGTTATCAAATAAACAATGTGACTATATCCAATACAACAGGTTTTCCTTCCTCAAACTTTGGAGAGCGTATTATGAGGGATATTTCTTTTCCCTCAAGGGACTTGCAGCAGGCCGCAGGACAGAATTATAAGTCTTTCAATACAACTATAAAGGACTTTGAGAACATCCTATTAAAGGTATGTGGTATACAATGTGACAATTTATTCCTTCAGGAATGCCTTAAGAAAAGGCAAGTCCCCAAGGGACTTAGACTATTTAAATTCCCTAATGGGATGGATGTTAACAGTTGTGATACTGGCGAACTGTTTGCACTCTTTGACCATTTTGGGTTTCACTTAATGGAATTTATAGTGAAAACTAACAACAAATGGATCACAATTATGTTAGATGAATTGGATAAATTAAAAAAAATAAAACTCTCTAAAACCACAAAAAAGTAAACGGAGGCTACAAATCACGCCAGCCAAACGGATTCAAATTTCTTTTACTCAGTAAGCGCTTTCATGCAAAACATTGCTTGCACTTCTTCAGACAAAGTAAAAATGAAACACATTACATTTTATAATACCAAGTGCTTAAACCAAGCCCACAATTAATTAAATAATTAAATGATTTGCTTGATTAAACCAACTATTTAGCAACCATAAAATACTTAGCTTAAAGATACATACATATGTAGCTTAGAATTATGAAGCCTGATAAGGGGGAGGGGGTAGTTTTGTATAACACCATTGACTATGTGAACCATATTGCTATGATGTTTTCAGAAACAGAGAAGTATCAAATAACATCTAGGAATGAAGTTAACTTAGCACATAGAAAAGTCCAACTATTTTTGGAGGACTCCTTATTGCAAAGGGTCATATCAGATGACTTATACAATTTTTTGACAACAGAGTACCCATTAGTTCCAACAGCCTTTGGTATACCCAAAGTGCATACATGTATTGAGCAACCCCCATTTAGGATTATTATTTTGGCACGGAATAGTTCCACACATACCTTATGTACATTTGTGGACAGAATTTTAAAGGATACTGTAGACACAGTTGACTATCTACTTAAAGATTTGTTGGACTTTTTGTCCAAAATCAAAGAATAATGGTACAATGATAATGTGACTTTTTCCACCATTCACATCATTGATTTATTCACCTCAATTCCCCACAAAGTGGGGCTGGATCTTTTCCATGAAGCAATCAGGGAACTTCCCCCTTTTTCTGACACAATGGTCAACTTTCTTATGGCTGTCATGTAGTATGTCTCAACAAATATTTTTTTTTACGTTTGAATGTGAATTTTATAGGCAACATGTGCTGCCATATATGCCAATTTGGTTATTTATGTGTGGGAAAGGAAGCACATTTTTACAAGTATGTATAAACCACTTCGGTTCACTTACCATCATTTTTGGATGATGTTTTCATTCTTTGGAAGGACCCCAATGTTAATTTAAAAGGATTTATGGATTACATTAATCAGATTTGTCCATTTTTAAATTTTACAGCTAATCATTCTACAGATGAGATTGATTATTTAGATGTGACCATTCTTAAGAATATTAAAAAACAAAGATTTGTTTCTAAAATTTTTAGGAAGGAGACATTTTCTAAAAGCTACCTTGATTTTCAAAGCAGTCACTCGGCCCATATTAGAAGTATTTTTAAGGGGTAGTTGGTAAGGGCTGGAAGAATGTGTTCCACAAGTGAGATTTTTTTGGCAAAAGTAACAAACATTACAGAAATGTTTAGGGTTGGGGTTACCCCCAAGGGCTTCTTGACAAGGTAGCCAAAGAAATGATGAAAGGATGGGGAACAAAATATAAACCATTGCTAGGTAGTAGTGAAACAATTCAAAAAACATTAAACCATTTTAAAGGAAAGGGAAGTTATAACGCAAGTATGGTTATTCCCTTTGGTGCAGGAGAAATACACTTAGGGACATTATCTTAAGGAACTGGAACATATTTAAAGGCAACCTTGATATTTTTCTTCTTTTAGGTCAATCAACAAACTTTGTATATAAAGCAGGAAAGAATTTTAAAAATCTAATGGAGCAAGTTTACATACCCAGAACTATAACAATCAAAGGAACCACTAGATGTGGTCATTTCAATCAATGTCCCTTTATTTTGGGCAAAGATGTTGTGCACATTAAAGGTAATAATAGAGGTATTTCTTTATATAAAGGAAACTGTAACATCAAGGGAGTTATTTACATTTCTTTTTGCCAAACGTGTACATTTTTATGTTGGTAAAACGGTCAGGAACTTTAAGACCCTAATTTACGAGCATTTAGACGCTATTGCCAAGGAGAACACCAACAATGCCCTTTATAGGCACACATTAGAATGCCAGGGGGATACAATATTTAAATTTGGGATTCTGGAATTTGTACCACATAATTTTAGAGGTGGTTGGTAGGAACTCCAGGTTGACCTTAGGGAATTTTACTGGATTATCAAGTTAAATGCCTTGGAAGCACCAGGTTTAAACAATTTTGTTTCCCTGGTACCTGTTTTAAAGAAAAAGGCCTTAACTTTATGATTTTTTATTATGCTTTTTCATTATGATTTTACTATGGTTCTGTGTATAATGTAAATGCACCTTCTGTGGTTAGTTTTTAAACACACTCTGTTTCTTAAGTAGAGAAGCACTTGATGTACTAATTAATTAATTGGGTAATTGAATTATTGTGTTTTGTATGTATAAATAGGGTTGACTTAAAGAGGGGGAATGTTCTTTTTTCTGATGATGTCCCCAAAGGGTCATGCAGGGGAAGAAAGAGCTTAATAAGGAACGATACGCATAAAGACTTTTTGTATCCAGCTGTATGGTTTGTTCTAAGTGTAGAGCTTATGGTGTAACTACTGCTCTATGGGGCATTTTTTACTTATTTATTAGTTATATTTTGGTGTCCTTTTCAAACGGATCTTGTTGATTCTTGGTGAACTATCCTCCATTTGCATGGGTGCTGTAAAGTTAGAAACCTCTGTTTTTAGGATGTAAAGAAATTTTTGTTTATTACAATATATTAAATATACAAAAAAGTGAAGCAGAAGCACCAAAATTGTAACTAGAATCCATCTTGTAGGTCCTTCAGAAAACAGAACATACGAGGTTTGTTTAAAAAAAAGGTTTTAATGCACAATCCACAAACTGCATATACACATAAACGCACTTGTAGCATCAGCGTTTTCATCTCTCCTCAGACTTCATCAGATGACCTAGAATAAAATTACACCCTTTATATAATCCCTCACATATATGAATAAACCAATCACATTGTATAATAAAAACATTTAAAAAATCACTTCCTTTAGGAAAACAGTGTTGTGTAAAACCTTAAATTAGATAGAGAAATAAACACATACTTAAAAACATACTATTACATAAATACTTTAAAATTCATTACTTTCCTTATAATATAAAATTATAAAAATGTTGATAAAAGCAATTTAATTTAATCAGGTGATGTAGAAAACAACATTATGAGAGAACAAAATGGCTGCCATCCTATAAGCAGTGTTTTCACATAGCTCTGCCACTTACTTGAAATAAATCAGCTAATTTTAAGGGACGAGAGACTTTTCAACTAATAATAACCTCATTGAAGTGTCAAGAATTCTACCTGTTGAGATTACCAGCGTCTTGAGGAGGTTCTTGAGGGATTAATTTGAAGGATTGTGCTTGATCTGTTTGTCTCTTGTACAGCAAGCCAGAAATACATGTGCTCTGGACATCAGAGGCCTTCCTTCTCCTGGGAATAAAAAAAGACATAAAAAAAGAATATACAGCCATGTCAAAGGAGCTGGATACCATGGAAACCCAAAACACCAAAGCAAAATTCTCAGCTTTTGCATCTCCAGAAAAAGAGGTAATCACGAAAAGGGCCAGAACCACCAAGCAACAAGAGACACCAAAATCAACACCATCATCATCTAAGGGAAAAAATGATTCCACTAACATGGAGGAGTTAAAGATTGCCCTGCAACCCATTCAAACAGCAATTCAAAGCCTCTCTCAACAGCTCAAAACTTTTAGTGAATCCATTGATAGGATTTTAACCAGAATGGATAAAACAGAAGCAAGGGTGCTGGACAATGAGGTTAAAATTGATCAGTTACAAAAGGATCAAAAAAATAACGACACAAGCATAAAGATTATTCAACAGAAATTAATAGACCTTGAAGCTAGATCCAGACGTAATAACCTCATCCTAAGAGGCATTCCGGAACATATTGCACAAATAGATTTATTGGAGAGCATCTCTGAAATATTTTCTGTATTCTTGGACAAAGAACCCCTTTCAGATAAAATAATAATAGAACGTGCCCACAGAGCCTTACAACCAGCTAATGACAATTTCAAACCCAGACCTGTCTATGTCAAGTTACTAAATTACCAGCATGTGAGCAAATTAACAATAGCAGCAAGGAAAAAAAAATCCATAGAATGGAAGGGGTCAAAAATATTTCTCTCTCCTGACCTTCCAACCCCGATTAAACTGGAGAGACAGAAATTAGCTCCTTTCTGTGCCCATCTAATCAAAAATCAAATAAAATTTCAAATGCGGTATCCCAACACCCTCACTTTCTCTCACCAAGGTGCTCAGCTCTCGGCTCAGAACTACAATGAAGCAGCAGATATTTTTAAGAAAACATTTAATGAATGCTCGGTGCAAACAATGCAGAAGATATAACTTATGCCTTGCAGAGCGAGCAAAGCGATCAGTTTCAGTATCGACTTGTTATGCTTCATTGACTTACCTTGTTTCCTGGTCATTTTGATTCCATCACAATATTCTACTCTAGAATGGTGGGGCCCATTATCCTCGTGGCATCATATGGATTAACCCTGCCCTCCAAGCTCGTCGCCATGTTGTTTACTTGTTTGAAGATACTTTGACCTCTTAAGCTCCCATGATACCAGTGGCTTCTTAAAGTCACATAACCCCCTAGCACTTATGAGGTATCCTGAAAGCTACAGCTTGAGTTTTCAAGTTACAGAGAGTGGAAGCAATCGCTACCTGGTTGGATCTGTATGGTCGAGGATACCAGTCTTCCAGCACTAATTCCTACAGATGCCTTTTAATGGCGGGTACTGTGTCCGATAAATAGCATGTTTGCCATGCAGATCACTGCTGCTTATCTTGCAGCCTCGCGCTGAGAGAAATTTTCACTTTTTTTTTAGTGAGTTTGGCTTCATTTTCAGACAGTGCCATTAGACATTCATGGAAGCAGCATTAAAATAAATATGTCAGCACTATGGATGATATTTTCCTATGGTAATAAGATCATGCGCGCTTTTAGTAATATAGGAAGATGACTAGGGGCAGTATGTATGCTTTATTTGAAATACTACAGATGAACTGAAGGGAGTAATGTTGGTATCTGTAATATATCAGTGATGCTTTCAGGGTCAGTTATAACAGACTCACCGCCTACTTCCTGAAAGGGAGTAAGCTGTTTACGTGAACTGCAGACAAGCATTAATGTAATACTCCCCCTCTTCCAGAGGGTGCAAAAGTGTAAGGGTCTTCTGTATGTTATTGTTTAATGCTGGGAGTCATTGTTTTTTTTTTTTTTTTTTTTTTTTCTATAATGTTGACAGTATCACAGGGGTGACTTTCACTCGAAAATTAGTGAGCTGTGAGGGAATTGTGCAGTACAACTGTTGAGGAAGGTCTGAACAAATTAGCGACAACCACTTAGTCTGTGAGAGCATAATCAATCAATGGTGATGATTCTCAGGACGCACATGGTGGATATCTTTTCTTTTTTTTTTCTTCAATATGTTACCCTGTTAATGGAAAGAAACCCGCTGTATACGTACCTTGGAATCATACAGCAGGTTGGAATCTGCGTCATACCTTAAGCTCTTAGAAGGGGTGTGTTGTGTATTTAAGGGAAAAGGATCCCCCCCCTTTTTTGGAGTCACTTGATACAGAATATATGCTGGGGGAGCAGATTAATAACATGAATATGAACACAGGTAAGAGGTCTGTAGTACATAAAAGGGGACGAACAAGCTTTGGTGGACAGCATTGTTGATGCATTTATTGATCCTGGAGGAAGGATGAATGCTAACATGGGTTTTTTAAAGCTTCAGCTTAACTCCAGCTCTCAGCATGGGGCATATGGGTTTATACCTGCGGAACATGGGATTAAATGAAGTATTATTCTAACTAATCAGATCATAACTATAAATTAATAAGTCGTTGGGGAAGGACTGGAATCTCGAGAATAGGCAGAAGGTATATAACCCTCAAACATAGGTTTAAGAAAGAGACTTGTAGACTGCTGAAGTTGATGATAATACTCTTTGTACAGGGACTCCTGTCATAATCTAATGGCTATTGGGGAAAGATAGATGGAGTCTCTTATGAAATGTTTTTTTTTTTTTGTGATGTTAACTTTACCATTGTAAATAATTTGACAGAAGGAAGCATGTTCAATGAGTGTTCCATAATTGACAGGGTGAGATACAAGGCTCTGGAATCTAGATTCAGTAATAGTTTTCTAAGTACATATTTACCCTAATGGGGGAAGCCCCCCCCCCCCGCATATAATGAGAGCCTCATTTTAATCATATATAAGCTCATTTGAAAAATCACAATATTATTATATAAGTTTTAAATAAATTTTGTTGCTGACTAGTCCCTCATGATTTCTTTTACTATGACGGAGCTATAAGTATGTTTAAGCACTGCATGGGTTTGCTATGCATTTCTGTTCATGGAGTTTTAGGAGTTACTGTCTGGGAATAAAGCGTCTCACTCATTGGGTGGGAACAAGGCTATCTTATGTTCTAAGGTTATACCTTAATTTCCCAGACCCTTCCGGGCTTAGGGGGAGGTGGATAGGCACCGGGATTAAGCGGGAAGGATTTATCATACTTGCCCATATGGTCACGTTACAGTACCACAGTAGTGAACAGTGTCGTTTTAATTTCCCAACTCATTTGCTATACTTAACCTATTTAACTTAGCTAAAATATGTGGGACATAGAATCCTGGAACATTAAAGGGTTACAAACACCTAATAAAAAAAAACTTTTTATGCATCTAACTCTGAAATCTACCTCTAATATTACTTTTCTTCAGGAGACGCATTTGTTGAATCAGCAATGGGAATAAGATAAATCGAGGCCTTGGATCAAAAAGATCATAGCCTCAGGAGGCACTTCTAATAGTGCCGGGGTGGCCATTATCATCAAAAATGACTTTATGCTAGATATAGTAAAGATGGGTTCAGATAATGAGGGTAGATGGTGTTACTTCTCTACAACATACCCTTATTTAGATAAACCTATTCTCTTTATTAACATTTATGCCCCTTGTTCAAATCAACAATTTTTTTTCATGAAAATATACAACCTCCTCACCTTATTTCCCAACCACTACTATATTGTGGGGGGAGATTGGAACGCGGTGCAGGACCCCAAAACAGATAGATCAAATCCTAAGGCTAGTTTTAATTTTTCTGCTTCTAAAGCCCTAACTGAACTGAAAGAAGATTTTAACTTATTTGACCCGAGTATTTATCTGGATGCTCCACAAAAAAGGAATAGATACACTTTCTTTTCCAGTTGCGCCAAAAGTTGGTCTAGATTAGATTTTTTTCTGATTTCCTCAGTATTTCACAGTTTGGATATCTCCTTTAACCAATCGCCTAGATCTCTCTCTGATCATTCCAAGATCTCCCTATGTATCCACCGACACATGAAGGATGTAACAAACAAAACAGATATCTGGTGGCGAATGAACCCCAACCTTCTTGGGAGAGAGGAGATTACCTCTCAAATTGAAGAATACCTTAATAAATTTCTTAAATCTAGTGACTCCTTCCAATCTCCCTTAGACTGTGAATGGGCCGCGATTAAGTCAATGATCAGGGGTTTCCTTATTAACAAAGCCTCATACTACAAAAAGCTTCGTAACAAAAAAGAATGAGACTTAACTTCTCAGCTTCATAGGATAGAAACTGAGATTCAAGAAAAACACACCCCGTTTTTGGAAGAATGTATGATCCAGTTACAAAAGGAACTAATTTCCCTACAAGCAGACACCCTGAGTTTTCATGAGATTAAATCGTTGGCCACATATGCAGATTTAATACACTGTCCCTCTAGATTCTTGGCCAGGGTGATCAACTTAAGTAAAACCTCCATATTTATACCTGAGATACATTATCAAGGTAATGATTTCCAGAAGTCTAATGAGATCATTAACATTTTTGAACATATATTCACTCAAACCTATGGGCCCACCGAAAACATTGTAAGTGAAACAGAAATACAATCCTTTCTTAATAGCTTAACGTTTCCTAAACTAACGGAGAGACAACATAAATTCCTAGAGAGAGACATTAATATTCAAGAAATTATATCAGCCATCAATAACCTTAAACCTAACAAATCCCCTGACCCCGATGGGTTTACGGTTGAATTTTATAAAGCATTCAGTACGAAAATCTCTAAGGTGTTGTTGTTGTTGTTTAATTTTATTACTTCCAACAGATTTAAAGATATTCATTTAAACGCTTCTAGAACTATTTTTCTTCCTAAGCATAAGATGGTCCCTAAAAACCCTGGGAGCTACAGACCTATATCTATAATTAATTTGGATATGAAAATCTTGGCTATGGTCTTAGCTAATAGGCTGAAAGCTGTTATACCATCTATTGTCTCATCTGAACAATCTGGTTTTATCCCGGGTAGACAAACTAATGACCAGACCTTATCGCTGGAAGCTCTGATATATCTATCCACTTTAAACAAACTCCCCATGTACGCCTTAGTGGTAGATGCCTCCAAGGCTTTTGATCGCCTGAGCACAAAATTTTTATTTGAATCATTACCCTTCTTTAACATCCCAAACTCATTTATAGGCAAAATAAAAACCCTTTACTCCACAGCGTACACTGCTCTACAAATCAATAAACAATCATCTAACAGAATCAAAATTGTTAACGGGGTCAGGCAGGGCTGCCCCCTTTCCCCACTTCTTTTTAACTTGTACATGGAACCATTATTCATGCTTATTAAACAAGCCACATTCCATCATCCCCCTTCCTTATCTAACTCAAATATTTCCCTATCGGCTTATGCAGATGACCTAAACATATATTTCACTGTCCCCGGCTCTGACCCAAATAAAATATTATCTTCCATTAATCTCTTTTCCAACCTTGCAAACTATAAACTTAATAAAGAAAAATCTCTAATTTTCCCCTTGAATATTCATTCATTCTATGATGCCTAATATACTTTCAAGAACAGATATCAAAACTAAACATCAGCTGCACTATTTAGGTATATACTTCTCTCAAGGAAACCACAATTACTATCAGGATAATGTAGTCAAGTGCTGGTCCAATGTTCAAAATGATATCAATAGATGGGCTAGGCTTAAGCTCCCTTTCTTGGCCAGAACTACAATTATTAAGATGAATATTCTCCCTAGACTACTATACTTATTTAATGCAACCACCTGCATTTTGCATAACAATTTTTTTAAAAATATTATATCGACTATTTCAAACTTTATCTGGACCCCTAAATCTGTTAGGATTAGTTATTCAAAACTCATCTATCCTAAGGAACAAGTGGGACTTGGCCTACCCGATTTCAAAACCTACTATGAGATCATCACTGGAAGTAGAATATTTAATATAGCTTCATATCATAAGGCTCAATCTTGGTGGACTCCGACATGGGTGGTTCTGTATAATAACTATGTTAAAACATTAAAATTTAACCCTGCAGTGCTCCCATTTCTAAATGAAGCAAATTTAGGCATACTAAAATGAACAAAGAGTTTACTATATAACATAAAGTTGCTCCAGGCCCTTTTTAACTCGATGAATTTGACTCACTCATATAATACCTTACAACCACTTCATCTTAACCTTAACCTTAAATTAAATGGACCAATGTTAAACTTGGAGCAATACCCCCTCCTTCTGAACACCTCTATTTCTGATCTCTTCCCCTTCAGACATCAGGCACTTTCCACCCTAAGAACTAATCTGAACTTACCTAAAAAACACTTGATTATGCTACGACAAATTAGGGATATGGTACACAAGTATCTGGAGCACCCCTTGGTCTCAAACAAAGATATCTCAACTTGTAAAATGTTAAGGAAACTCCTTCTCAGTAGAAAAAAAATGACTTCAACCTCTTACAAGGTTATTATGTCACTTAAATATCAGAGTGAACTCATTTTCTCTAAGTATTGGCTAAGGATTAACCCTACTATGAACCAAAGCTTAATCTCTAAGGCTATAAGACTAAACTCTAAAGCTATACCCTTTAAAAAGATGAAATATATTCAATTGATGATAATGAACAATGCGTACTTTACTCCTGAGGTCATTAGTAAATTCTTTCCTAACCAATCCCCTAAATGTCAACACTGCTCGAACCAAACTGAAGATATTCTTCATGTGTTTTGGATTTGCAAATGTTCCTACCAGCTTTGGTGTGCTTTGAGAGTGATACTTGAGAAAACTGGCTATGAAAAGTCCACCCTTTCATGGGAATTTACCATCCTACATATACCACCTCCTGATTTATCTGAAAGGAAATATAAGGTTTTGATACCTATCTTTATGTTAATCAAATATTATATCTCTTTAAATTGGAAAAACAGACACTCTCTTTCTTGGGAAGGTTTTAAAGGTATAGCTATTAAACACCTCAAGGCACATAAATACTTGTTCCACAATATTAAGCACAAGCCAATTATCAAAGAATTTTGGGGAATTTTATCTGATCATATATTAAAATGAATACATTTTTCTTGTATTTTTTTTTTTTTTTTTAGTAGATACCATTAAACTATATCATGATGTCCATGGTATATATAGCTTATTCTGGGCAAAGGTATGATTGTATACAGTTTCTGTTTGGGTTACATGTCATAGCTATGTAAATACGCAATGGTTTTGTAATTGTTTCCTTTTTTTTTTGTTTTCTTTTTCTTTCTGTTCTTTTCTTGTTGGTGAACATACATGTAAATGTATTAACTGAAAATTTGCAATAAAGAGAATTTAAAAAAAAAAAAAGAAAACAACATTATTGCACCATCTAGTGGCTTTATTAGGAACTGTGTCTTAAATGAAAATTATAGTTTGGCAGATCTCAGTTTTAATAATGGAACAATAGATACAAAATCATTTAAACTAGGGGGCTTGATGCTTCCAGTGTTACTTGCCACCAAAGTTCCCTGAACTCTATTTTCTCCTCCCATAATCCACCCCTGATTTCTTTTGGTATTTGTTCCAAGACTAAAAAAATAAAGTTAGCTTTTAAACAAACTTCTGTGTGTTTATATAAAGCATTGGTCTCCTTTTTGTTCAGAATGTCATATTTATGTTCATAAATCCTTCTCTTGAGTCTACGTTCAGTTTTACCTACATAGAAGGATCTGCACTTAACACACAAAGCAAGATATACTAACCCCATGGCTTCACAATTAAAGTACCCAGGGCTGCATACCCGCCTATTCCTAGCCTCAATAAAAAGTTTGTCAGTGTTAGCTATACTTGCACATTGGGAACAATGGCCACATTTATAAGTCCCCACTCTCCTCCTGTTCCCTGCCTTGTTTTCACCACCATGTTCAAGACTGCTTTTCAAACTAGGTGAGTTCCTATATACAAATTTCAGGGAGCTATTGGGAAGCTTTTCCAAGTCTGAAGTGGTTACAAACCTTTCCCATTCAGATTAATAATTCTCTTTCTTGCTCCATTAAGGGCATTGTACTCTAATACCATAGCTCCATTGTAATTAATATCATGTTCTTCCCCTGCATCATTGTGCGTTATTTCATTCTGTCCTAGAATGGGTCTATATTTGGTAGATCTCCCAGCCATTACTTCCACCTCAACCCCCTCCACCAGGTCCAGTGGGTAACTGATTTCCAAGAAAAATTCTTTTAATAATCCACATTCTTTGTTAAAATCATAACTTGAAGTAGTCATTCGGCTACCACAGACTTACTGACCCTTAACTATATTCCTTTTGCAATGTGGGGGATGTACACTTCTATAATGAAGAAATGAGAAGAAATGAGTTACAAAAGGTAGACTTTCTAAATATCCTGGACTCAAATTTACAGTGAATTTCCATTTCTGAAGGACCTACAAAGTGGATTCTACAATTTTGGTGCTTCTGCTTCACTTTTTTGTTTATTGGTCGTTTTATGTGAAGAAAGGAGATGGAAGAAGTTAATCTGCCCAAGGAAGCAAGGGGGCAGGACGAGGTGGGCCAGATGTGAAAGCTGATAGGCCAATTGACTGACTTGATTGACTTGTTGGCGCCATTGAGCCAATCCATGCTTTTACCTTGTACAAATGTCCTGATGCAACACCCACCTGAAGGAGGAAGTAGTAAGCAGCCGAAACTGCTTGAGAACAATGGTGGAGGTGGTGTATTTAGTGTACGGAATGAAACAAATGGATGAGAAGGCATTTTGGAGTTAACTTTTAATGCTGAGCAAACTCCTGGGGTTCTATGCGGAGCAGACAATGTACAAATTTCTGTAAATGGCGACTCGACGCAAATTACACCTAGGCAATATCAGCAGCCTGGGAAAGAAAGAATGGCAGGTGCAAACTTTAAAAGAAATTTAAAAGAAACTAGAGACTGGCTGCAAACAAAATATTCTTTTAAAATGAATGAGAATGTAAATGTGCAACCCATTGTTAATGATTCCTTTAATGTAAAATTAAACAATATATCAAAACTAATGTTGAGGTACAGAACTTTGGATATTGAAAACAGTTATTTGGGAGAATGTGTTGCAAAGGGAATTGTACCTAAGGGTTTACGTGTATGGAAGTATCCAAACAATATTCATGTTTGTACTTTATTTCATAAAGAATTGCTAGAAGTTTTTAACAACTGTGGCATAGAAATTTTAAAAACTATTATAAAAGAAAATATTAGGAACAAAGATGAAATACATAAGGAAATTGAGGTATTGGACCAGTGTATTAAAGATGACCTAGTATTCACATGAATGAGAAAGATCCCCCCTTATAGGTTCATAGGTTGGTACTGGGATATCTACCCGAAGGCATATATTAGCCCAGCCACATTGTGCATTATTCACCACCCCTTTAGTAGTTCCCTAGACCCTTTACTAGCAGCTAGTACCCTTTGCCCCTATCTAGTAGTGCTGTTGGTGTGATCCCCAGTGTGAACTTTCTGTTACCCATCCACTCATCAAGGTTCCTCTTGAAGAGTGATAGTGAGGGGTTCTGTCTTATGTAGATCGGGACCCTGTTCCATAGTAAGGGAAGTCTCTGCGAAGGGAATCTATCCCTCCAGCATGTTCTATTCATTGTTGTGTTGAGGTTTATATCCCTAGAGCGAGTAGCTTGAGTAGATTTGGTTTTGCTAAGATAGAGCATGTTCAACAATTCTGGGTTGGACATGGCTCTGTACGTTAGACAGAGATCACCTCTGAGAAAGTGGTATGCAACAGAGAACAGTCTTATCTTTTTCAATCGTGCTGCATAGGGCAACTGTTTGAGGCCAGTAATCCTCTTGGTTTGATACCTCTGTGGTCTCTCCATCTGCTGGAGATGTCTAGCCAGGTACATTCCAATTGGTGCATTGTACTCAATAATGGGTCTGATGAGGGAAGAGTAGAGTAGAGGGGCACCATTACATCCTTAGATCTTGATGTGAACCCTTTCGTGATCAGATGGGTCACATAGAAGGATTTTCTAACCACTTTGGCAACATGGTTATCAAAGGAAAGCTGACTATCTACTTGGGTGCCTAGACCCCTTATTTCTTCTTCAGATTTCAGGGGATTACCTCCTATATTGTAGTTTGCGGGTACTCTGTTTTTTCCAAAGGGGATTACTACGCATTTTTTTGCATTTAGCTTGAGACCATGGCTTTGACACCATGCATCAGTCTCATTTAGGCCATTCTGAAGGATCTCCATGTCGGCCGGAGACTCTATTATAGCACCCAGTTTGCAGTCATCCACAAACTTAATCAGCCACAGCCCTTCTGTGCTTGCCTGTACTTCTGAGAAGTATATGCCAAACAGGTGGGGCCCCAGGACAGAGCTCTGAGGCACACCACTCGTTACTGGTCTGGATTCAGACATAGATCCCGCTACTCTTACTTTATGGGATCTGTCTGAAAGCCAATTTGCGATCCATCTTGTGACATAAGGGTTTATGCCCAGGCTGGTGAGCTTATCAATAATACCTGAATGGGGAATGGTGTCAAATACTTTAGCAAAGTCAATGTAAGCCGTGTGTACCTTTCCCTTATCTATTGCCTGAGTAACTGTCTCAAAGAAATCCACCAGGTTCAGGAGGCATGATCTGCCCTTGACGAAGCCGAACTGTGTGGGGTCCAGCAACTGGAGGTTCCCAATCTCTCCATTTATGAGTTCCATAATGATTCACTCCATAGCCTTACAGATCAAACTGGTCAGGCTTATTGGTCAGTAGTTCCCAGGGTCAGTTGTGGCCCCACCCTTGTGTAGTGGGACCACCTTTGCCGTGCGCCATTCTATGGGCACATATCCTGTGGAGAGGCTGAGACTGAATGGGGTATTAAGATGCGGGGTTAATTCCTTTTGGAGCTCACGTATGACACAGCCTGGGACACCATCTGGTCCCATGGAGGCAGTGTTTTTAGCTTTAGATAGAGCCTTGTTAACCAACGTATCAATAATAATTGGACTTACAAGGCCTATAGTGTTGGCAGAAGGGTCTAAGATGCTCCCCTTGGCTAAATATGTAGATAATAAACTTAAACAGTTATGGGTCAAAAGAAAGGCCATTTTAAAAGATTCTTGGGACTTATTGAAGGAAATTACCCCACAATTGTTTCATGATGAATTAACCTTCATTACTATAGACGTAAAAGATTTATTTTCAAGCATTCCCTACCGGGAAGGAATGGATTTATTTGAAGAAATTTTATTTGAAGATACTGATTTGACCCACAATGAGAAACTAGTTTGTATTAGTTTAATGGTATTGGTTTTAAAATACAATTTCATTTTTTTCAAAGGTGAATTTTACCAGCAAATACAAGGTGTGGCAATGGGGGCATCATGTGCCCCAACATATGCCAACCTTGTTCTAGCTAAGTGGGAGGAAAATATATATTAAATTCTGAGTTTGCTACGAATTGGACATTCTATAAGAGGTTTTTAGATGGCATAGTAATTTTTTGGAAAGGGACTGGAGAGTTATTTGATGAATTCTTGGTTTATATGAAGAATACCACTAATTTTTTGGAGTTCACTTATACACTATCCAGGGACTGTTTGCAACATTTAGATGTGGAAATATATAAGGCAGATGGTAAATTTGAGTCCAGGACATTTAGAAAGCCTACCTTTTGTAACTCATTTCTTCATTGTAGAAGTGCACATCCCCCACATTGCAAAAGGAATATAGTTAAGGGTCAGTATGTCCGTGGTAGCTGAATGACTACTTCAAGTTATAATTTTAACAAAGAATGTGGATTGTTAAAAGAATTTTTCCTGGAAATGGGTTACCCACTGGACCTGGTGGTGGGGGTTCAGGAGAAGTAATGGCTGGGAGATCTACCAAATATAGACCCATTCTAGGACAGAATGAAATATTGCACAACGATGCAGGGGAAGAACATGATGTTAATTACAATGGAGCTATGGTATTAGAGTACAATGCTCTTAATGGAGCAAGAAAGAGAATTATTAAATCGGAATGGGAAAGGTTTGTAACCATTTCAGACTTAGAAAAGCTTCTCAATAGCCTTCTGAAATTTGTATACAAGAACTCACCTAGTTTGAAAAGCATTCATGAACATGGTGGTAAAAACAAGGCAGGAAACAGGAGGAGAGTGGGGACTTATAAATGTGGCCATTGTTCCCAATGTGCAAGTATAGCTAACACTGACAAACTTTTTATTGAGGCTAGGAATAGGCGGGTATGCAGCCCTGGGTACTTTAATTGTGAAGCCATGGGGTTAGTATATCTTGCTTTGTGTGTTAAGTGCAGATCCTTCTATGTAGGTAAAACTGAACGTAGACTCAAGAGAAGGATTTATGAACATAAATATGACATTCTGAACAAAAAGGAGACCAATGCTTTATATAAACACACAAAAGTTTGTTTAAAAGCTAACTTTATTTTTTTAGTCTTGGAAAAAATACTAAAAGAAATCAGGGGTGGATTATGGGAGGAGAAAACAGAGTTCATGGAACTTTGCTGGCAAGTAACGCTGGAAGCATGAAGCCCCCCCCCCCCCAGTTTAAATGATTTTATATCTATTGTTCCATTATTAAAACTGAGATCTGACAAACTATAATTTTCATTTAAGACACAGTTCCTAATAAAGCCACTAGATGGTGCAATAATGTTGTTTTCTACATCACCTGATTAAGTTAAATTGCTTTTATCAACATTTTATATTTTTATATTATAAGGAAAGTAATGAATTTTAAAGTATTTATGTAAATGTATGTTTTTAAGCAAGTGCTTATTTCTCTATGTAATTTAAGATTTTACACAACACTTTTCCTAAAGGAAGTGATTTTTTAAATTTTTTTATTATACAATGTTATTTTATTCTAGGTCATCTGATGAAGTCTTTATGAGGAGAGAAGAAAATGCCGGTGCTACAAGTGCATTTATGTGTATATGCACTTTGTGGATTGTGCATTAAAACCTTTTTTTTAAACAAACTTCATATTTTCCTTTTTCTGAAGGACCTACAATATATTAAATATACTGCTTCTCATTCTTTACTATTCCCTTTATCTAATATGCTTTCTATATATTCCATATCTATTTAACTATTTTCCATGCTAGTTTTCCAATATAGACTATTATTTTTGTCAAGTGACCTCAGCACAAGCTGTAGTAATTGATTGTTTTGGACCATTTCTAGCTCTTTTGTAGTTCACTGTTTAAAATCCGCCTCTGGGCATTTTTTTCTGGCTATACTGCTCAGACAAGCTCCTCGTGGTTCTGCAGAGTGGTCCCAGCAGCAGAGAACTCAAAAAAGCGACTACTTTCTGGATTTAAGTATCTTTGCTTTTTTTTCACTTGGAATAGCTTCTGTAGCTTACCCTGAACTAGCTTGAACTATTTTTTAACTGTTTGCTGCATTATTTTAAAATCTGCACTTAAAGTTACATTTTAGTCGAATTTGATTGAAAGTTTGTTTGTTTGTTGTTTAATTTAACTGTGGAGGCTGCCCACTAAAATGTGCTAGCCTGTGTAACTAATTTATCACTGTTTTTGCATTTTCTGTGTGTTTCTACCAAAAAAACAAAAAAATAATCATTGTTTTCCCGCCTCTCCTCGACTAGTTTAGACCAGTTTACAGGCATTGCTGTATTCTGGGCTGTGGTGTAGTTCCTGTGTTGTCCATTATCTTACTTGGATAGAAGGAAGTTTCTTTGCTCACCAGTGGGAGTGGGGAGCCTTGAGCAGCCTACCTGTCCCTGTAGGAAGTGACCTCAGCACAAGAAGCTGTAGTAATTGGTTGTTTTGGACCATTTCTAGCTCTTTTGTAGTTCACTGTTTAAAATCCGCGTTTGCACGGCTTTGCACAGTTGTGCGCATAGGTTAAACACTTTAAATTTTCCCTTAAGGAAGCTCTACTCTTAGTATAACCAGACTACTCACTATATTATAAGCCTAGCACTTGTTCTCAATACTTCTCTACTAAGTAAGCACTCTCGTACTAAGTAAAGCACTACATCTACTTACCACCCCTGTGAATATCCACTTCCCTTAAAGGTACAGCACTCCCTTATACTGTTCTAGCATGTCGAGTGGTAGATTACTGGCGTCGTCTCCAATTCAGCTGGTCAATCTGGGTATCTTGAGACAATGCTACAATTGTCTCATGTACACAGACAACCCTCTCCTCCTCCCAACAAACACAAATACATGTGAGAGATGCAACTATATAGCCAAATTGGAGACTGAACTCTCTCAACTCAGGGCTGGCATGACCAGACAGGAGGAGATGGCAACGACACACACAACAATCCCAGTCCCACATAGACCTACCACAACTGCAAACCAAACAAATAAAAACACAAAGACATACTCGGAGGCTCTAATAAAAAACTTACCAAAACAACAGAGGCTCCCAAAGCAGACATCCAAAAATCCACCACCTCAAAAACAAAACACATGCAACACATACTTCAATAAATCAGTGTGTCAACCAATCACAGCCCTTAAGGCCAAACACCTTGCCTGATACACTAGTAATAGGTGACTCTATAGTCAGACACACTGATGTCCCGCTGACCAGGCTGAATAAGGAGAAGGTGACTGTGAGCTGTCTATCGGGAGCTAGGATCCACCACATAACACACGCACTCAGGTCACTCCAAAGCAAGTACAAATATGAATCAGTCATTGTCCCTGCTGGTGTGAATGACCTGAGACGTACCTCCCTGGACTACATGAAAAGAGACATAGAGGAGCTCTCCGATTATGTAGCCCAGGCTAGTATGACCCTGACCCTGAGCAGCATCTTGCCCTCACCAAGAATGATACCACAATACAAAGACAAGATGATCAGCTTTAACAATTGGCTCAAGTACTGGTGTCATTCTAAGGGGATCCAATGTTTGTCTGCATGGGATGACATGTTGGACAAGCCATGCTGCTTCGCAAGGGATGGCTTACACCTGTCACCACTGGGCTTCCGGATATGGCTAAGGCTCTTGCCACCCCCATAGTGCCTTTTTTAGGCAAGGCTCAAAAGACAAACCCACCTCCTTAGAAAACAAAAATGGAAAAAAACTAAGGGTAATGCTGCTCAATGCCAGAAGTCTAAATCTCAAGATGCAGGCACTTGATGCACTCCTCAGCATGGAGAACATCGACATCTGTGCAGTAACTGAAACCTGGTTCAAGGCTCCTGAGAGCACCCCAGCGCTACCAGGCTATACCTTGTATCATGCTTTTCGGACCCAAAACCCAGGCCGAACCACAAAGGGAGGGGGAGTGTCCATATTCATCAAGGACACCCACACCTCCAGGTTAGTAGCAACACATGAAGCATCAGAGACCATACAGGTGCAACTAACCATAGGCAAAACTGCTATACAACTGGTAGCATGTTACAGACCACCATCCCAATCTCAGGAACCCCACTCAGCCTTCCTGAAGACATTGGAGGATATGAATGTATCACAAAATACCATCATACTGGGAGACTTCAACTACCCAAACATAGATTGGGTACATTATTCTAGCCCTAATACCCTTGCCCAAAGGTTCCTGGAATTCATAAATTCAAATGCACTGGAACAACTAGTCACCTCCCACTAGGGGAGATAATATACTGGACCTGATCATCACAAACATGGGGACAAAATGCTCCACACCGGAAGTATACTCCTCACTAGTGAGATCTGACCACAAACTAATCACCCTGGATATACATATCCCACCTCCACCCCCAGCACAAAAGACCACAGTGAAAAACTTCTCAAAAGCAGACTTCACTCTTCTTAAGACTGAGATGATATCCTTTAAGCCCACTGTGCCAGTGGATACCACATCCCACAATGCCGAATCCTTCACAAATGCTTTCTATGGACATCTCCAAGAATGCATGGATTATGCA
>NC_056739.1:639652031-639662031 GCF_019279795.1 Protopterus annectens | reverse complement strand
TCTGGATGGAAAAACTCCCTTGATACTTCTACATATTGGTAGAAGTTACAATTATTACATGGTTTAACCCCCTTTTTAGGTCCTTTCTTAGTGCCATTAGAATAGCACAACATTCTCTTCATGTTAGTCATATTTTTATAAACAAAAGATGGATACCCACCTACCACATTTCGAATTTCAGGCATACCTCTCAACCATACCGAATTTTTCGGTAAATGCCAGTTTTGAGGGCAAAATATTGGGGTGCCACAAATTCCCGCATGGCCCCTTTAATTTCCGATTTCGTTCTTCCCCGGGCTCCTCCCTCCTCCAGGTAAAAAATGTAAACTCTTTTTTTAATGGCTGCAGGGCAGGCATTAGTGTACTATGTTGTTGCATTTGTGTGTGAGCAACTGTGATTGCATTTTAAGGAAATAGCAGGCACTTTTATTTATCTGCTGCAGGCCTGCACTTTTGAAATTTCAAGAGAAAACTGTGTGCACTGTGCAGTTTTCAAATGGCACCATCCGTGATTTTCCTTTTTAACCGCTTAATGCTGTGATCCCATTCCACTTCAATCATCTAATTCTAGTTCTTCCAAAGTGACTGACATACGCAAAGCACATAAACACTGAGTGGTTGGATATGCTATTTTGCTGCTCTAACAGAAATATGTTTAGTTAAAACAAGGATATAAGCTGCGATTTTGCGTAAGTACTAATTATGCCTATTGTAAGCCATGGTGGTGCAGCGGTAGCATTGTTGCCTCACAGCAAGAGGTTTTCCCATTTGATTCTTGGCTGGAGTATGGGGAAAGCCTTCTGTGTGGAGTCTGCATGTCCTACCTGTGGTTGGGTGGGTGTTCGAAAGACATGCGTAAATGGGTGCGCCTTCGTGGAAGGTTGAACATCGAGCTGGCACCTCGACATTCGTAAAAATCTACTGCCAATCATTATCGGACCGGAGTTCCGCTGTGGCAACCCCTAACCGGGAAAAGCCGAAAGACAACAACAACAACTAATTATGCCTATTAGAAAACCCAAGTGTGCTTGTGAAGAAAATCAGAAACCATTACTCTCACTAACAATACCTTAAACTCAAGTCCAGTCCATTATAGAAATATTTTCTATCTTTAAAAAACATGTATTATACCAAACATATTGAAAGACCGACCAATCTGCTCTGGAATGTTGACAGATGACAGGGAGGTGGCAGGTGCTCTCTCTTTACATGAAGTGTACTACATACGTATGCAGATGCAGCCAATCAGCAGTACTTTCAGAGTTTCGCTCTCTGTTTGAAATCAATGTGCTAGAAAAGGGTTACTTGAGAAATTAAAGGTGAAAAAAAAGCACTTTAAAGTGGATTAATCCGCTCCTATTTACGGTATTATGCTGCTTTAAGTTGGGGTGCGATACTGTAGTCCGTTTCATCTACGTTGCATTTCTTATTTACATGTTGGTGACTTCTAGTGAGGTGAGATAACAGTTAAAATTAGTTGCACTGGAAGTTTTCTAACACGCTCATGTTTACCTAGTAAACTGAACCTATTTTTTTCAACCACTCTGACTGCTGCATTCATCTGAAAAGCACAGGTGACTAACGGTTAAAATTGTGATGTGATTGTTTTATCGTATTGTGTTAGACTTAACCACAATAGTTTTATGTGTAAGAATGTCTAGTAATAATAATAGAATTCCAGTGCGCACACCTTTGAAAGAAGTAGTGCGGTGGGCAGCTTGTTTTCCGAGTTCCAAAATATAGTCTCTTATGGCCATGTTACTCTTCTGGCAGTACCAGTTACGAACTACTCTTTATAAAATGCTCCCATGTGAAATAATCCTGGAAATGTGTAGTTGTTCATATTTGGTGTGGCCTTAAAAATGTGAGTATGCCAATATTGTACTTCTGAATTTGTGCTTCTTGTTGGGGTTGTACAGTAAGGAGATCTCATTTTGTTTTTGTTGGGCATATGGTAAGACAGCGCCTAACTATTTTGGAAAAGCAATGAATTATTTTTAATGCTTTTATAAAACATCTTTTAAATACTTTTACTTTCAATGGAAAGTTGTTTGAAGAATGAATTAAACATGCACACACCTTTAAAATGTAAGCATTTTGACAGCTGGAAGGGATAGCTGAAACAAAAGCTGTAAATGATCAGTTTGCTGTTTTTTACCTTTTTTTTTGACTGCAGAAAATTGAGATGGACAAACTGTAGATGATTTCTGTAGCCTTTAAAATGTTATTGTTTTGATGGCCTTCAGCTGTTAATTCAGCTAGCATTTGTGATTTTGTTCCTGAAAACTGGTATTGGCAGGAATAAACTGTATGTGCTTAGTGTGCTTAACTTATTAACTTAATGTGTGTGTGAGAGGCACTTTTACTTAGCTGCAGCCTGCACTTTTGAAACATAAGGAGAAACTGTGTGCTTAACTTATTGTGTGTGATTACTTTTAACTGTGCTTCAGGCAAAACTGTGCTTCACTTAATATGTGTGATTACTTTTTAACTGTGCTTGACTGTGCTTAACTTTTTGGCTCTGCAGGCATTACTTAACAGCAGGAGAAACTGTGTGTGTGTGTGTGTGTGTGTGTGTGTGTGTGTGTGTGTGTGTGTGTGTGTGTGTGTGTGTGTGTGTGTGTGTGTGTGTGTGTCTGGCATGTTTGGCTCATACTTTTAGTCTGTTCCTCTTGAAATGTGTGGTTTTCTGGCAAATCACTGAAAACTGAATACACTAAATAATGAAATAATGATAGCCATTTAAGTTTCAGTCTTCCTGTCTTTCAGAAAACGCATGGTACGTTTGGTAACAGAAAGCATTTTATTCTAGCAACTTTTCTAAGATTATACAAGCAATGTTTAAAATGTGTCCCAGTGGACATCATGGCTACACATTAAAAAGAAATGGTTACCATTTACTACAGGGTTTGGGCTGGGGGGGCATATTTTGGTTGTCTGTTCAGTTTGCATTTGAAAGTTGGCATCCCACAATTTCACTGGAGTGGGTGGGGTTACATAATTATGCATGCAAATTTTATGTTAATCAGCATACAGATTTGTACCTATTTTTCATGGGCCTTGTCCAGATTTTTGATGTTTCCAGGTTGAGAGGTATGATTTCAGGGTCAGACGTTAATATAGGCCAATATTTCCTAAAAATATCTGTTGCTACTTGCATATTATTAGCATATTTAATTGGCATTTTGTGCTGTACATTATCTCAGCTGCATCTATAATGACCCATAGACTTTCTATTACCTTCTACCCTTTCTGAGAAGTAGGATCTGCCCATCATATCTCTACTATCTCTAACTTGATTCAGGATTGTTTCTAATTTATCCTTATGATACCCTCTCTTCATAAATCTTTCTTCCAAAAGTGTCATTTCTTTCTCAAAATCTTCCTCTTCTATACACAATCTTGATAGTCTCATGCCTTGACCCTTTACTACATTATTAGAAATGTGCTGCTCCACAATAGAACAGTGCAAAAATGTAACCACAGTACATAAAAATACACAAAGTACATAGAAGTAAAAACAGTGAGAAGACGAGGAATATTTTCAGAACAGACAGTAATATACAATAGCTGAAAAATGTGCAACATACAATATGTACAGATTTTTGCAGGCAAGCTCCACATTAATACATAAAATGTAACCACAGTACACTAAGATTACAAAGTACATAAAAGTAAAACAAATAGTAAGATGAAGGGCAATATTTGCAGAGCAAACAGTAATATATAATAGTTGAACAATGTGCAAATATACAATATGTACAGATTTTTGTGGGTAAGGTTACAAAGTAGTAAGTTATCGTGTTATTGTACACTAGATATATTATGCTGAAGAACAGCAATAAATTAGCAGTATTCTCAAGGTGTTTAGAGGGTGTAGGCAACAGAGTGAATAGAGAGTGTAGACAGACAGAGGGTAAAAATGGAGACTACAACCAAAGTTAAATTTTTTGTTTTGAGTAGGGATGAATGAAAGTTAGAAGGGGAGGGTTATAGATTAAGGTGAGAACAAACTTAGTGTGTAGGCAATCAGGTTGTGGGTGGATGAGAGTTGAGACATGAGCATTGCCATAGAGTAGAGAAGTGTTGCTTTCAAAGATTTGTTGAAGGAAGACATATTACTGGAGGTTCTGATAGCTGATGGGAGGAAGTTCCAAAGCTTAGCAATAGAGAAGGAATAAACTATGTTACCAGCTGGCAGTTTAAGTTTGTCTAATTGCAAGAGAAGTTGGTTTTCAGATCTAAGAGGCCTATTAGGGTGGTAGTGTGTTAAGATGGAAGAGATGGCTGGGCAGTCTGGGGGTTTGTGAATGATTTTGTGATAAGCTTTAGGTAGGTTAGATGACGAGGAAGTTCAAACCAGTTAAGTGATTTTAAAGCAATACATTGATGGGAAGACTATTTTGCAATTGTTGCAAACTTAGCTATTTTGTTGTAACATGACTCAAGTTTGTTTTTTAGGGTTTAATGGATATTGGTGAGGAGAGGAGCACCATACAGAAGAGAAATTAAAAGAAAGGTTAAAGCGAGAATATGTTTAGTTGAGCAGTTAAGGTAGCAATTATGTCGTAAGGGTGCCTAGCTTATAAGTTGTTTTTCTGATATTATTGTGGATGTGAAGATAAAATGTCAGGTTTTCATCGAGGATAACTTCTAGTAATTTAATGTGGGAGATGACCTCTATCGTAGTGTTAGTTTGGGAATGAATGGTGAAATCTGACTTGTTGATTGGATGTTTTTTCTTGGGTGTAAATAATAGCAATTTAGTTTTGTTTGGGTTTAGAGCTAGATGATTATTAGTCATCCAGGTTTCTGTGGTAGTAAAGGCATTCTGTGTTATCTGCAAGAATTCAATTATTGACTTGACAGAGAAGATAATGGTTGTATCGTCTGCATGTTGTACAACAGTTCCACATTTAAGGTTGGTATGGAAGTCATTTATAAAAATACTGAATAGAAGGGGCCCTAGTATGGAGCCTTGGGAGCACCTGTATAAGAATTAAGAAATGGGGAGAAGGAGTTGAGCCATCCAGTGGATTGTTGTCTGTCTTTTAGATAGTTAGTAAACCAGTTTAGGGTAGGGGGGAGACCAAGGGTGGCGAGCTTACTGAGGAGTAAAGGTTGAGAGATAATAGCAAAGGCTTTTGAAAGATCAAGAAAGAGAGAGGATAAAAATTTACCAGCATTTTTGGCTTGATTGACTGTGTCCATAAAAGAGATGAGGGCAGTGGTAGTGCTGTTGCCAGGCCAAAACCCATGTTGAGTTGGCGAGAGAGTTTGTTTAGAAGTTGATAGTTCAGAAATTGATAGTGAATTAATTTCTCCAGAATTTTGGAGAGAAGGGAGAGAATTGCAATGAGTCTGAAGTTAGAGATGTCAGTATTGTTACCACCTTTATGGAGTGGAAGTATGTATGCTTTTTTCCATATAATAGGAACATAAGATTCTTGGAGAGATCTATTGAGAAGTATACTGATAGGCTAGACAATGGATCTTGCTAACATTTGGAGGAATGCTGGAGGTAAGTTATTAGGGGAATAGGAGACAGATTTCAGTTTAAGAAGTTTAGTTATGATGTTGATGGTAATGGGGAGAAAGAAAAGGTAGATGAGTTAGTGGCTTTTTCTTGTTGGGCAGGTGGTGGTGGAAAATAGTATTAGCCATATTGTGGGAAAAGGTAGTGGTGAGTTTGGCTATAATGTCAATGAAATGTGAGTATAAGAGAGAGGCTATTTCACTGACAGTTTCCTCGGGGAATGGGCATAGGTTGTTATTGGTTCCAGGGTAAGTTAGAGATGAAATGGAGTTCCAAAATTTCTTAGGATTTTATTTATAATTTTTTTGCAGGTTTAGATAGTATTCATTTCTAGCTGTAATGATTAGGCACAGGCACTTTGCTTGGTTGTGGAGCTGTATGAATTGGAGCAGATCAGTGGGATTTTTGTACTTTTGCCATTTTTTCCATATTTTGTCCCTGGCGTTCATAATTTGCATGGTAGACCTAGT
Organism: Protopterus annectens; assembly: GCF_019279795.1. Taxonomy (NCBI): domain Eukaryota; kingdom Metazoa; phylum Chordata; order Ceratodontiformes; family Protopteridae; genus Protopterus; species Protopterus annectens. The sequence continues at coordinate 639,656,025 of NC_056739.1, read as the reverse complement.
AAGCCATATGGCATGCTTGATTCTAACAATTTTTTGTCTGACTGGGGCTAGTTTGTTGAGGGTTGTTAGAATGTGGAGTTGAAGAACTCAACAGCTTCATTGAGTGGCAGGATTTTTAGAATATTCCAATTGATGCTTCTAAGTTTTCATTGAGAACTGTAGGGTTATAGTTACTTAGATTTCTGATTTCTTTGAATTGGTGTTGGAAGGGTATTACTTTGGTTTTGTGAATTATATAGGCTGGAAGGTGGTTACTAATACTGCAAGAGAGTGTTCCTGCTGTAGAAATTTTGTTAGGATCAGAAACTAGTATCCAATCTAGAACTGACCCACTGCTTTTGTTTTTGTTAGGTCTGGTTATATCTGTTATAAGCTGTGTAAAGTTGAAGAAGTTGACATTGGGTGGAGAGTGGTCTAGGAAGTCTAGCCAGTTTATGTTAATGTAGCCTATATATCTTATGTAAGGGCAGCTTCTTTCAGAAATAAGGGATATGTCGGGCACCATATGGTGTTGTTGATGTAGTGAAACTGATTTAGGTCTCTAGAGTAGGTGCTTGCTCTACTACTGTTTGTATATAAATGAAGAAGTTCAAAGTGCTAGGTGATTCATGGCAAGGAAGGGTAAGGAGAGATCATGGGACACTGCTTTTACTAAATCAGAGTAAATGAGCTTACAGAGATATGAGATGTTTTAGTCAGGAAACGTTGAGGTCTCTAAAGTTAATTCAGGTGCTTGGTGAGGTACATGATAGACATAATAAGGGTGAACTAAATTGGTATTGTAAGCTATTTGGACCTTGAGGAGATACCAGAAAGGATAAGATGCGTAAAGGATTTTCTAACAACAACATCGATGTGGTGGTCAAAGGAGTGTCTTAATAACAAAACATACCCAAGTCTCGGTTGACTTTTATCAGAATTAAGTCGAATGTTACCTCTATGGTAATTGATATGGATTGTAAATTTACAAAATGAAAATGTACTGCATTTCTTTCTGTTGATGTAAACCTGTGAGTAACACAAACTTTTGTTTGGTGCACCCCTTGCTGTGGGATTTGAGTACCAGAATGAAGTCTGATAAGTGGCCCCAGTATGTAATCATCAGCAAACATGCTTAGTCATGGTGTCATGATATTATTATTCATATCAAAAACGTATATACCAAAAAAGAGGGAATTCAGGACAAAACACTGTAAAATGCCACTGGTGATGTTTTACTGTCTAGAGAAAAGCCCCCCCCCCAAATCTGACAGCATGGGTTCTGTCAGAAAGACAGTTACCTTGTCCAACAAGTTATGCATGGATTAATATTCAGTTTGGAGAGTTTTTAAATACTCCTAGTAAGGAGGATATGTTTGAAGGCTTTGGCAAGGTCCATGTAAGCAGCATGGCTTGTATGTCCCTTATCAATGACCTCAGCAACCTTTTTTAAAAATTCAGCCATGTTGATCAGATATGATTTGTTTTTTGCAAAGTCAAACTGGTGTGTATCCAGGGATATAACTTCACCTATATTTGTGGTTAGTAGCTCAACTATAATATGTTCCATAGCCTTGCAAATAATACTAGTGAGACTAATAGGCTTGTAATTCTCAGAGTCATTACAGTGACTACTTTTAAGGCTACCACAACAGTAGTTGTGCACACTTCTGAGCTGTAACCAGAAGAGAGACTCAGGTAAGCTGTTTTTTTTTTTTTTAGTTGAGAGTTAATGCTTTCCAGCAGATGTCCAAGGATATTCTCAAGACCCATGGAACTGGCATTTTTAATTTTGGAAAGGGCTAAAAAGACTTGGTACAAAGTAATTTTGAGAGGCATGTATAATGGGAAATGAGGGAGACGGGCTAGGGTGAAGCTGGGAGAGAATTTGTAAGTTCTTGTGGTCAGAGAAAGAGGTAACATTAAAGATAAGTCCAGTTCTGCATTATTGGTTACTTCTAAACTTCCTAATATAACAGGCTTTAGGACTGTCTTTTCAGTTAGCTGAGACCCTACATTCATGGCTTCTCCAGTGGGTTTGTGCCAGACAAATGGACAACTATGGTAGTCATATCACTGCACAAGGGGGGATCCACTAGTTATCCAGGAAAATATAGATCTATAAGTCTCACCAGCATTACCTTCAAAACAATGGGATGTTTCATTATGAAATGTATTAATAAGTACATAGACAGTCTACAAGCCCTAGACCCAAGCCTCTTTGTGTTTGCTAAAGACAAAATATTGCCGCCTGAACCTAATAAGATTGTTTGAACATGTCGCTGATGCATTAGACTCAAGCATATCAGATCACACTGCCTACATGGACCTGGCCATGGCATTTGATACCATCTCACATTCTGGCATTATTGGCAGCTAAACTAAAGGTAAATCCCTATATTGCCCACTTGCTAGCAAACTCTATGACAAACAGAACCCAATCTATTACCATGGGAGGTATGCTGGCTTCAAAATGAGTAGTTACTAGTGGTGTCCCTCCAGGGATCAGTCCAAGGACTGCTTCTGTTTGGTATTTACTTTTTTGATGTCATGGCCAACATTAAGGGTCTATAGTTGGCCAAGTATGCAGATGACTGCAAATTTGGAGCTGTCATTAACTCCCTCATCTGACTTTCAAATTCTTCAGTAAGGACTAAAACACACACACACACACACACACACACACACACACACACACACACACACACACACACACCAATAAGTGATGCCTGGACCATGGCCTAAAGATAAATGCCAAGGAATGCAGCACTGTGTCCTTTGACTAAATTGGGCACCTTTGCACTTAACAAATAAGTGACACCCCCTTGGAGGCTGACTCAGGTGTAAGGGACCTGGGCACTTTCATTAATAGTGAATTGTCCTTTGATAACCATGTATCCACTGTTGTTGGAGATTCTTTTACCTAGCTAGCATAATCAGAGGTATTTCTTGCAGATCTAAGAAAGTTATCATCCCAGTCTACTCCTTTCTTATCAGGCCCATTATAGAGCATGATGTCCTCCTTAATATGTGCCTGTCTAAGTATATGACCTAGTTTGAGAGATTGAAAAGTTTCCTCACTAAGATAATCAAGGGCATGTCTTCATTGAGTGACCCAGATTGTCTTAAAGTGTTCTCTCTCTTTTCTATTTCCTATAGACTCTAGAGGTGATGTCTGTCTAGTTTACAGAGCCATGAAAGATCCAGTCCTGTGTATATGTAAAAATAATAACACCTTCAACAGCCACTCCAAAGATCTTACTTCCACTGAAACATATATGAGTCTTGCTGGCAAGATAGATATATATCCCAGGACATCCCTCTTTTAAGGAACAAACTTTCCTTTGTGGTTCTCAAGGCAGATGTAGCTCTAGATGATGGTTTTGGAACTGTGGTCAGGGAAGGACAAACAGAAGAATAGGGTGGGAGATGCAGTAAAAGGATTTATGCAGATCAGTAAAAATAACATCAGTGAAGTATGCCAGCTCCATGTTCATAAAAAACTTGTTGATAAAGGTATGTAGACAAAAGATGTGTTGCATCCAGCCCTAAAACAATGTTGTTCATCCCATTTTGAACTACAGCTGCTAAATCAAGTGGTAAGCCAATTGGCAAAAACAGATTCCTGTACTTTGGCCAGAAAAATTTAAGTTCAAGATGTTGCAGTTACCACTTTCCTTAACTTCCTCAATAAGTTCAAGATGTTGCAGTTACCACTTTCCTTAACTTCCTCAAACAACACCAGAATCAAAATAGTACCTCATACCAAACTTCTAGAAATAACTGCACACAAAAATTAGAAATTCAACCACCACAAAAAAGAAGCTGCCAAAAAAGTCATCAAAACTTGGCTGTCTCTACAGAATAAAACCATACTTAACAGACAATGCAAGAATATGTATTGCTACTGCATTCCTACTTCCAGCTCTTCTGTATGAATCCCCCATTTTCATCAACCTTCAATCAACTTCTAGAGCAGTGCTACAATAAAATAGCTAGGTTTGCAGCCAACATG
>NC_056739.1:639634612-639642112 GCF_019279795.1 Protopterus annectens | reverse complement strand
TACTTGTATGCATTTTTTCATCATCTTTCTGCAGATCTCTATTTGAGAATTCTATAGAAATTTTAATCTATACTGCAGAGAAACATTACTTTTCTACCATGTGCTTGGACCTAGTCCTGTCTGTATTCAGCTCATGACACCTCATGTCTTTTCCCCCTCAAATACATATAGAATCAGGTTATTCCATCACAGAATGACAAATCAAAGTATTAGTACTGCTTAATGGACAACTTGACATAAGTTACCTACAGGAAATACTGAATCCAGCTTTCATTGCATCAATGTGTTTAACAGCCTACAGCAAGCCAACTTCAACGGTATTCAGGGAACCAGTGTATATTTAGTGGCTCTGATGTCTGACTGAGCTGGCAGGGGAGGACAGGCATGCCTATCTGGGGGAGGGCAGGGTGAAGCTGGCCGCACACTGCCTCAATCCTCCTCAGGGTGAATTGTTGTTCAAATGCACGCCCTGGTGGTTAGTATTAAGTTCAGCAAGACACTGCCTGGTGTTAGCCTTCATATCCAATGTACAGAAGCATTCATTCACCTGGGGTGGCGTTGAGGGCCTCAATAGTGGCAGATCTCATGTTTCCTCCACCAAGGGCTAGGTTTATACAATTGCAAATGCAGTCTCTACCTGGATGCCTCTGGAGGCATATATCACTCACATGGCTGCCCAAATGATTGTTTGCTCTGTAGAGCACTCACCCTGATTCCTGGTGAAATCCCTGGCTAGGAAATCAAATGAGCTATGTCTCATTTGGGAGGACTTGGTGGTGGGCTAACATGGGGGAAGTCACAGTTAGAAATATAATTGGAGTGCACCACTGAACTACACCAGTGCTGTGTCTTTCACACTTGCATTAGACCAATAAGTTTCCTTATCTTGCTAGTCCATCATGTCCCTATCATTAAACCTTTCCCTTAGTTATCCCCTCCAGGTGACCAACAAGCTAACTCATTCTTGTATGTTTTAGAAGGACTGAGAGACCATCAACAAAAAGTTAGCTTCAGTTTCGATGTTGTCTTTCTTTCACAGTCATGACAGTTCCCGCAAACTTAACATGACCAGTCTACGACTCTGTTTAGCTCAATAGTCTTACAGCTTACTTCCCATTGCAACACTGAAGTAGAACATGGTGGCCCAGGCAAGGAAACAGTGTACTATTTTTTTGTTTGGTTTATCTGTTTACAACATTAACCTTTTCCTTTCTTATGACAGTTATCTCAAAATTCCCTTACTTCACTTTTTTTTTTCCTGTTTTATCTAAATTACAGCCATTTCTATGCCTTTTCAATCAAACCAAGACAGGAAATTTTAACCTTTAATGAAATAATTTATCAAACATTAAGTATTCATATATGCCCTTAATGTGGAATACATCAATTTGACTTTACATTGTTAAACATTCAGCCATAATTCATACTACTGAAACAGTAGTATATTACTCATTTGTTGGAAGTTAAGAATCTAAATATTAAAATGTACTGATTTGTATAAAATTTTCATCTCACAAAACAAGTGCATTGCTCAAGCAGCATTATTCAAACTTCAGTTTTGCCTGTTTCAATGTGTGTGTGTGTTTGTGTATATGTATGTGTGTATGTGTGTGTGTATATATATATATATATATATATGGTTCTACCTGACTTCGTCGACAGCGCAGAAGACCGACATTCGAAGAGTGGCAGAACATCGACAATGCAGAAGACCAAAGGCTGTGACGTTAGGGTGCGAGGCAGGTAAGTGTGGAGATTGACGGTCTGTGGGGATAGGGGTGGGTTAAGTGAGTTAGGGTTAGGGGGTGGGTTAAGTGAGTTAGGAGGCGATAGGGGTGGGTTAAGTGAGTTAGGGGGGTTAAGTGAGTTAGGGTTAGGGTAAGGTTTAGTGTGGGCTTGTAAGGATTTTGGTGTGCTTGTGTTGTGTGTGTGGTTTGTGGAATGGGGATGTGTTTTGTTTTAATTGTTATTGTGGTGTGTGCAGTGTATGGGGTTTCGTGTTTGTGTACCGTCGGTTATTTCGTTGTCGGTTATGTGTGGTTTCGTGTTTATGGACTGTCGAATATGTGGTGTCGGTGATGTGGTTGTCGGTGTTGTGTGGTTTCGACTATGTCAGGTAGAACCATATATATATATATATATATATATATATATATATATATATGGTTCTACTTCAAAATGTCGAAAATTCATAATGTCTAATTCCAAAACATCGACACCATAACATCGAAAATTCAAAACATCTAAAACTCATAACCGAATTTCATAACACTGAAAATGTATAACATCGAGTAGTGTATCATCAAATATGTAAATGTTATAGTTTATTCTGTTAATCTTGAGGTATCACTATAAGATGTTTTAGTTTTTATTTATATATTTATTATTTATATAGTGTAGGAATTTATAGTAAGACCAAAACAGACAGGTCTACAACCCCAGAGTAAAAATAAAGTTGTTTTAATGAAGCGCTTTTCGTCGCTGACCATACAGCAACTTCTTCAGATAAAAATAAACTAACAAAAACATCCTTAAATAGTAAAAGCATCACATGTATGTCACATGTTTAGTTACAACGTATCAAATCAAGACAACATCACATATTAAAATACGTCACATGTTTTGATACAACATATCAATCCAAAGCAGTATAACACTTGTACGAAGCACATTAAATGTGAGTTATGACTTATGAAAGTATGTACAAAATCAAGTATATGTTAAATTAACTATAAATTACTCTAATATAAATTTAAAAATAAAGAAGGACAATGCCATCTTTTTAAGCTCTTTAACTTCAATAAACAAGCAATATTACAAGCTTCATTAAGACCTGGACTAGAAAAAGCATTAAGCTTTAACTGCCATACTAGTTCACGTTCCTCTAGTAGTAAATGTGCTTGTAGACTCTATCACTGAGTCTACGTTCCATTTTGACGATATAGTAAGCAGTGCAGTGCGAGCACATTTATGCAATTGACAAGAATAAGGGTGACAATTCTCTAGCTAAACACTCTTGTTTTAGGGGAGGTCATACGTTTGCATTTAAGGCAATCGATCAAATACATCCCGACAGTAGGGGGGGGGGCTGTTAACTTGCTGCTAGAGAAATGTAAACTAGTATGGCAGTTAAGGCTTAATGCTTTTTTTAGTCCAGGTCTTAATGAAGCTTGTAATATTGCTTGTTTATTGAAGTTAAAGAGTTTAAAAAGATGACATTGTCCTTCTTTATTTTTAAATTTATATTAGAGTAATTTATAGTTAATTTAACATATACTTGATTTGTACATACTTTCATAAGTCATAACTCACATTTAATGTGCTTCATACTTGTGTTATACTTCTTTGGTTTGATATGTTGTATCAAAACATGTGACGTATTTTAATATGTGATGTTGTCTTGATTTGATACGTTGTAACTAAACATGTGACATACATGTGATGCCTTTACTATTTAAGGATGTTTTTGTTAGTTTATTTTTATCTGAAGAAGTTGCTGTATGGTCAGCAACGAAAAGCACTTCATTAAAACAACTTTATTTTTACTCTGGGTTTCTAGACCTGTTTGTTTTGGTCTTTCTAGTTTCGTATACTTTTAGCATGTTTTGGTGTTTTGCTTCATGGCATCTGGTGCATCTAGCAGCCCGAGTAGTCCCATCTTCTTTGGCTCATCACAGCCACAAACTGATTTACAGAACATTATGTCGTTGCTAAATGCTTTAACTAAGCGAGTGGACACGATGGCTTCTCGTTTAGATTCAGTCGACGAGCGTAACCTGCAATGTGGTTTGTCTAGGCAGACTAGCCTCAGTGGTATACCCGTACAACAGGGAGGTGTACACGAAGGCTTGAATGTGCCACAGACCAATAACAACCAAGGCGGTGTTTCTTTATCGTTAAGTAACAACATCTCTATACCTCCAGCACAACAGGTAACAAGTGGGCTTACTGGCAATGCTACTACTTATAATGAGCAAGTGAACCTGCAGAACAGTGTTGTGGGGCTTATCGGTGCTTCACACTTCAATGAGTGGGTGAATGATACCACTAAGTTTTTGACTGCTTTTGGTAGCAGCCAGGAGCAACCGGCAGACAACACTGATGAACAGCAGGTCAGTTTCCGTTTGCTTAGTGACAAATTGAAAATTCTTGATATCAAGCTTTTAAAACTTAAACAAATGCAGCTTAAATTTATTTACTTCAAGAAATGTCTTAGTGAACGAGTTGTACCTAAAGGGCTACGTTTTCATCAATACCCTACGGGGCTAGTTGCCGACTCATTGCTCCATTCAGAGCTCAACACTTTATTTGATCAACAAGGGTTCGACTTAATGCAACTAATGATCAAACATTTCTCACTCCAAATTGAAGAACTAACTAAAGAAGTATCGGATTTGAATTCTGAAGTTATTTCAAATCCTGAGTTTATAAGATACAAATTTGATTATGAAAGGTGTTTCTTGAGTATCGATCAACTTCTTGAAAAGTTAAAATATAAAAAAGTTAAAACAATGAAAAGAGACCGATTGGCATACGACAACGACACAGCTTACCCAAAACCATCTTTGGCTCAAGTTGGGCTGTTGTTCAACTCTAATAACTTGTTACCACCAGAGGGAAACAACTTTACTAATGTTAACATTGAAGCCACTGAGGTGGTTAACCTTAAACAAGAAAACGTGATATGCAGTGAGTGGATTCATAATCATAACAACAATCGGGAGGGCACGAATCAGCATGACTCTAATATTGGTGCTAACAATTCAAATTTTCAGATGCCTACACAAACTGGTACTATCCCAAAGAGACAGTACAACCAGAATCAAAAAGGCAAACAATGCAACAGGCGCAGGAGATAGTACAGAACAATGATTGTACTGTCACTATATTGAAAAATTCCCTTGGTGACTTTAACATTTTCAACTACTCATCTGTCACCATTGAACCCATTCTCATTGACCTTTTGGCTCAAGGTAACACCTTCGTGCCTAGTAGACACCTTAACATTGTTCATTCAATTCTGGACTTAAAGCACTTTGTTAGAAAACTTAACCTTGCAATCTTATTTGGCAATACTGTAGATAACAACCAGAGTTTTAGAGTCCCTAGACCATTTAACCCTCCACTACACCCGGTACTTAGTATTTTTGAGTGTATGTGAGTTAGACTTGAGACACATCACTGACACCACATGGTACACTAGTACTAGAAGGATTAAAAATAGTAATGTTACACATGACAAAATGTCAGCTCTACAACTTCTGCGATCCCTTCAAGTATGAGTGGTTAAGCCTGACAAAGGGGGTGGGTTGGCCATTTTCGACTTCCCTGATTACAACAGTAGAATGGGGCTTTTGTTGAACAGTGACACTTACTTTAGAGTATCACTTAATGATGTCAACATTGCTTATGGCCATATTAAAGGCTACTTAAATGACATTTTCATTGAGGCCATAATTAACAATGACATTGTTAATTATATGTCAGTCCCATGGCCAAAAATCCCTGTTATGTTCAGCATCCCCAAGGTGCATAAAAGCTTGCTCAACCCCCCTATGAGACCTCTGTTAGATGGGAGGGGTTTTATCACATATCCATGTTCAAAGGTGGTAGATTCCATTTTGAAAAAAATATTTGAAATCTGAAACCCAGATATGTAAAGACTCTTGGTCGTTTTTACAAAAGAATAATGACCTTGTGTTTGACACAGACTACAATTTTTTGACTGTTTATGTCAAGGATCTTTACACTTCAGAGGGTGTTGAGTGGACAAGCTTAATGCTTAAAGCCAAGGGGGCACCAACATGTGAGACACACCTTATAGAGATACTTTGGGTCATCATCCTCACTAATAATTACTTCATCTTTAACAAGGAGTATTATCTCCAGAAGAGAGGAGTGGCAATGGGTTCGCCATGTGGAGCCAGTTTAGCCAACTTAGTAATAGCATACTGGGAAAAAGAGTTCATTTTTAACAATTCCCACCACATGGCGAGCCTCATCTTCTACACATGTTTTCTGGATGACATATTCATAGTTTTTAGAGGTGACAGAACTCAGGCTGACATGTTTGTTAACTATTTGAACAACACAACAGAATTTTTTGAATTCACGTCCAACTTTGACCATAACACTATTGACTACTTAGACATCAGGTTAACGAAAGGCACATTGTATAATAGATACGTGTCTAAAATTTTTAGAAAAGTTACATATTGTAACTCATTTCTTCATTTTTCAAGCTGCCACCCTTTTTCACAAAAATGTTCTATTGTTAAAGGGCAATTAATTAGAGCAGAAAAAATGGTTACTTTAGATGACGATTTTATTGATGAATGTAGACTCGAGTGGAATGTTTCAACAACGTGGGTACCCTATTAGACTTATAGATACACTTATTGATGAGGTTCAATATAAAAGACAAAATGGGATAATTAAGCCCATTTTGTGTGAACCCCCTTCAATTAATGTGACTGAGGCAAGTAACATTAATTTGGATTATACGGACATATGTCCACCTTTGGCGTCATCTACCTATAATTTAAATGTTAACTTTAGAAGTAGTTTTATAACTACATTCAGTAGAGATAGTCAAATGGTATGTTTGATACTATATAAAAACTGGGAGTTTATTAATAATGACAAACTCTTAGTAGAAAAACTAGGTAGTCTTCCTAGACTAGTATTTAGAAAGGGCTCGAATCTCAAAAATCTTCTCGAAAGAAATGAACATTTGCCCTTGAGTAGATTTGCAGGGATGTCTACTTGTGGCATGTGCAGAATGTGCAAATATATAGAAACTGGCAAGATTTTCACCATTAGAGGGAAGAAGTATGAATTGAAGCACAAACTGAATTGTAACTCGAAACTAGTGGTGTATATTGCCTTTTGCACATCCTGCACTGCTTACTATATAGGCAAAATGGAACGTAGACTCCATGATAGAGTCTACCAGCACATTTATGCAATTGACAAGAATAAGGGTGACAATCCTCTAGCTAAGCACTCTTGTTTTAGTGGAGGTCATAAGTTTTCATTTAAGGTAATTGATCAAACACATCCCAACAGCAGGGGGGGGCCTGTTAACTTGCTACTAGAGTAACGTGAACTAGTATGGCAGTTAAGGCTTAATGCTTTTCTAGTCCAGGTCTTAATGAAGCTTGTAATATTGCTTGTTTATTGAAGTTAAAGAGCTTAAAAAGATGACATTGTCCTTCTTTATTTTTAAATTTATATTAGAGTAATTTATAGTTAATTTAACATTTACTTGATTTTGTACATACTTTCATAAGTCATAACTCACATTTAATGTGCTTCGTACTTGTGTTATACTGCTTTGGTTTGATATGTTGTATCAAAACATGTGACATTTTAATATGTGATGTTGTCTTGGTTTGATGCATTGTAACTAAATATGTGACATACTTTAATATGTGATGCTTTTACTATTTAAGGATGTTTTTGTTAGTTTATTTTTATCTGAAGAAGTTGCTGTATGGT